>NC_134710.1:900000-1071120 GCF_043290135.1 Rhipicephalus microplus
AGACTTATGAGATCGGGAGACTCACCGCTGGGGACAACAGAGAAGGGGGGGCAAAAAAATTGTTTTGAACGATGCCGGTGATCGAAACCAAAGGATGAGAGGCAGGTGCTTCTCAGAGTAGCTACCACAGCAACAACCTCTACGGCAAGGTTACGCTACAGATTTCTCTTGTATATAATGCTGAAGCTTTGAATTTCATCTAAAAATGCAAATACTGACTGATAATTAAAAAGTGGTTCTTCGCCAATGAATATCCCAGGATGAAGTGTAATGTGTTCACGGTAAGCTACAGGAAAATGATTTCTTCTAAGAGTCTAATTCACTGCATTGGATGACGATGTGGTTGACGGTGAGCGATTCACCCTATCTATCACACAAAAGCGGATCGCCACCACACAAAAGGTAGGAGTGTGTGCTGTGTGTGTGTCCTGTGATTAGCCTTGTAAGTTTGACTTCTGTGTGGCGTGATTTTGCTACAGGCGGCCATATACCAAGGAACGGCTTGATGATGTGTAATTTATTTTCTGTGTGACTATCCCATGTGCTCTGCCAATAAGCTCTCAGCTTTCGTTTAAGATATGGTTTTAGGTCAAAAGCAGGGATAACTGCGGATGTATTAACAATGCTGTCGTGGACACATGGGGCTAGCTGGTCCCCGATCTCGTTACCTTGGATCTCGCGGTGTCCTGGCACCCAGCAAACTACAACATGCTGTTTAGAGTTGTACACTGTGCATAATAGTAAATAAGGAGAGACAAGGACATGGTTTTTGTGTTTTTTAAGAGTTTTCAAAGCCCTTACGACGCTTAGAGAGTCTGTGTAAATTTTGTAGCTTTACTTCTTTTATATGTTTAATGGCCACAAGTATTGCAAGAGCTTCTGCCGTGAAGAAGCTTGTGTCAGGATGCAGAGTGCCGGCATTCGAAAAGGATGGACTGACCGCTGCGTACGTCTTACACAAACTTTGAAGCATCACTAAAGAATTCAGGACAAGTGTATTTATGCTACAGTTCCATGAAGTATGTATGGATAAGTACAATGGGCACGTGCCTTTGTAACCTCTAAGAAAGACACATCACAGTCTGTCGTCTGCCACTGCCACGGTGGCAGGTACGCTGCAGGAGCCATCAAAAGGTGTTCAAGTGGCACACGCGTTTCCTGAGCAAGGCCCCTCACACGAAGAGAGTAGGGTTTTCGCAATGATTGCTGGTTGTAAAACAGTGCAGAACTCAACATATCATTAATAGTCGATTGTATAGGGTGTTCTTTGTCTGCATTCACTTCAACGTCGGCTGGCCTCGCGTCGACATCATGTCAAATCCGTTTATTTTCTTCATGCAGGTTAGTGATGATGTTTCATCTGTCAAATGTGACGACCCTTTCTTTGTCCAGCTGACATGCCCATGTAGCTTAAGCAGAATCTGTTCTGGTGTACGCGAAATGCTTCTCTCTTTTGTTGTGTGGCGACGTCGAGCCGAATCCCGGCCCTGACGTTCAAAAGTTGCTTGCTGAGCTTTTGGATGGTCAGAAAAGCATTCGGAAAAGGCTGGATGGCATTGAGCTGAAGTTAAAAAAAGTGGAAGAAGTTGCTACGGCTGTAAATGAGGTGAAAACAATGGCGTATAAGTTGGAAAAAAGGGTTGTAAGCTTGGAAAGCAAGCTAGCTGATCTTGAAGATAGAAATAGGTGGAACAACTTGATTGTCTTCAGTGTACCGGAAACAACTAATGAAAGTTTCGATGAACTCAGCGAAAGTGTGTTGAAGGGTGTGTTTACTGATATCCTGGAAATACAAGTGTCGTCTGCGGAAAGAATTCACAGAATTGGGCGCAAACAACTACGTAAGCCTCACCCTATAATTCTAAAGCTTATTGATTACCGTGACAAGGTTGCTGTGCTTAAAAATTGCTTCAAACTAAAGGGTACAGGTTTCTCGATTTCTGAGGACTTCTCGGAAGCTACACGACATAAAAGAAGAAAACTTTGGGAAAGCACGGCAGAAAATCGAAGGGCAGGCGAAAAGGTGAAAGTAATCTATGACAAAATCCGAGTTAATGTTGTTCTGTTCATTTGGGATGCAGACCGTAATGAACGAGTGCCACTTCCAGGTAATGTCGTTAAGGAATCTCAGCAGTGAACCGAAGCACAATCAGGCAATTCACTTCGCTGCATTCAGTTTAACGCCCGCAGCATCATTAATAAACTTGATTACCTGGAAAGTATCACAATAGCGCATGCACCCCATCTGATTGTAATAAGAGAAACCTGGCTACATTCAGATATTAAGGACGACGAAATAGCGCCCCCAGAATATGGCATTTATAGGAAAGACAGACCATCTCGTGGTGGTGGTGTGGCCATCCTGTTTAAAAACTACCTCAATGTGACTAGGCTTTTCGATAGAGACAGTATTGAAGCTGTCATTATTAAAATACACCTTGAGGAAATTAACCTGGTTGTGTGTGCATTTTACTGCTCTCCGTATGCCGAGAAGGCGTTTTTTGATGGTATTAATGATTTTTTTGTTCTTGCAACACAAGCACTTCTAATATATTATTAGCTGGCGATTTTAATATTTCTCAAGTTAATTGGGACGCGGACTTCCCGGAACCGCTTTCTAGTGTTGCTAAGCCCTTAGTCGACATTGTTCTTTTTCATGACTTAACACAGTTAGTAAAACAACCCACCCGTGTTCAAAGTAACGCACAATCTATTTTAGATCTTTTTCTTGTGAGTGACAGAATCCTTCGTCGAAATCCTGCTTTGTGCGTCTATGATGGTGTATCCGACCATCGATTGTTATCTCTAAGCATTCCACTCCACGTAAGGAAAGAAGTGACGGAAAAACGCATAGTGCCAAATTTCACTCGTGCTGATGACGTCGCCATTCTTGACCTCTGAGATATATCGTTTTCTGATTTCTGTGATATGTATGAATCAAGTAGTTGCTCTGTCGAAGATTTGTGGGGTTTCTTCAAGAATCTTGTTATGAAATGCGTCTCAAGTCATGTCCCCTCAAAGATTATCAGAACGCAATCTGCTCGCCCTTGGACGACGAGGGAAGTAGTGCGAGCGGGACGCAAACTAAAGATGCGCAAAAAACTGCGCCAGAACCCGTCATCTTCTCATGCATCAAAATTTTCTAATATGCGTTTGCAGTTAAATGAAACCATAAAGAAGGCAAAAAACTATTTTTTCAACATAACTTTGAAAAACTTCTTGCTTTCTGCTCCTGCGAAGTTCTGGCGACACTTGTCACCTAGGAAGCAACAGACATATAAAATCCTCATTAATGGAGAATTGGTAACTGATGAATCACTCCTTGCGCCATCGTTTAACAAGTTCTTCTGTTCAGTCTACAACCAAACACCAAATTTTACAATTTCTCAGGACATACCTAAAATTTCTGACTTAATGATAACTGAAGAGGGTGTCTTATCACTGCTGCTTAAAAATCAATATAAAGAAATCACCAGGAATTGATTGCATACCGAACACATTTCTAGTAAGGTATGCAGAATGGTGTTCAAAGTATTTATCTATTATATTCAAAAAAACATTGTCCACTGCAGAACTCCCGAGAGATTGAAAGCACGCGAAGGTTGTTCCGATCCCTAAGGCGGAAGATCCTTCGCTAATTACGTCATACAGACCAATATCTTTACTGTGTACTTGCTCAAAATTGCTAGAACATATTATTTTTACGCACTTGTCAAACTTTCTGCAACAAAATAAATTGATTGATTGCCGCCAACATGGTTTCCGTAAGGGAATGTCGACGGTTACCCAACTCCTTGAGACGATACACGAGTTTGCCTCAGACTTAGATAAACAGAGTCAAATCGATATATTTTTTTGGACTTTCAGAAGGCATTTGATCGCGTCTTGCACCATAAGCTTTTGTTAAAATTAAAACCCATATTACAAAATAACTCACTTCTCTCATGGATAGAGTCATACTTATCGTCTAGGAGTCAATGCGTATCAGTTGGCGGCTCGTGTTCATGCCCGGCATCCGTGCAATCAGGCATTCCCCAAGGGTCGGTTCTCGGGCCACTATTCTATTTAGTTTATATAAATGATATCATAAACGATATACCTGTCAAAATCAAACTGTTCGGGGACGAATGCATCTTTTATCAGGAAGTAAACACACCTGCCAACCAGGCATTATTAAGTAGTGCCCTGTACAAACTGCATATTTGGTGTGAAAAATGGCAGATGAGCATCAATACTACAAAAACCATCTCAATGACAATTTCAAGAAAGAAGGCACCACTTATTTTCCAGTATTCAATAAATGGTCGCTGTCTTAGTGCTGTAAATCGTTATAAATACTTAAGTTTAATAATCACTTCAGACCTCCGGTGGAATAAACATATCACTTTTCTAGAAAAGAAAGCCATGAAAAAGCTTGGATATCTTAGAAGATCGTTACGACAGTCAACGCAAGAAATAAAACTATAAGCATGTAAAACCTAGATTCGTCCCCTTTTGGAATATGCCTGCGTGGTCTGGGACCCATACACAAAGAAAAATATTGATAAACTAGAAAACCTACAAAGAAAATCTGCTCGATTTATCTTTCGCTCATACAATCGCCTTACGTCAGTCACTGCTTTGCTTCAGACAGGGAACTTGGAAGCTTTACATTTGCGGCGATATCGCGAAAGACTAAAATATATGTATCTGCTCTACCACGATAAGCTTGGCATTGATTCAAGTGCGTATATAGAAAAAGTCGTGCGACGACCCATGCGGGCGGATCACTAAAAAAAAATTACAAGAATTTTCATGCAGAATGAACTTGTACATGGGCTCTTTTTCCCCACGAACTGTACGCGAGTGGAATCGCCTCCCTGGTGGTATTGTGGAGGCGGCGACAGTGGCGTCATTCTTATCGGAGCTAAAAAACTTATAGCACGTTTTCCTGCCATATTTGTACTCTTTGTTTTGTGATGTTGCATTGTTAGTACAGAAGTGAGGTTAGTACGCACTTATATAGGTATTATGCTATGCACGATTGCATGTCATGCACTGTATATTTTTCTTTTTACCGCGTCAAAACCTGTGTGTCCGCGACATTCTTTGTGCGTAATATATTGTGAAAATGTTCAGCGTGCTATATTTATATGTTACCCACTCCTGCTTATGGCTTCACTTTGAAGCCAGCAGAAATCCTGTAAATAAATAATAAAATAAAATAATACAGCAAGTACATGTAAGATCTCTGAAGTTTCAACGACCACTCGTTCGATTCTACATACAGGCCGTCTACAGGACGAGTGCGAAAGGCACCTGTAGAGAGCTAGATGCCTAAATGATGGACCGGGTCAAGCATTTTCAAAGTGCTTGGTGCGGCAGATTGATAGATAATCGCTCCATAATCTAAGCGCGTGCGTGTGAGGCTTCTATAGAGATTCATGAGACATTTCATGATTCATGAGAATCATGATTCATTATGATTCATTATGATTCATGAGACATTCATGATTCATGAGACATTTCAGATTCATGAGACATTTCAGATTCATGAGACATTATAGATATTCATGAGAATCATGAGACGTGAGAGCCTCAGAAGATTATATAGGAGCACTAAAAAGTGCCAAAGGTAACTTTGTCCGCAATAACCTGCCAAATATGCTCACAACTAATATAAAAAAGTTTTGGCATGTGATAAATGCCCACACTGATAATGTTATATCGCTTGTGCATACTGGTGATTCTATTCTTGATGAAGAATGTGCTTCCTTGTTTAATGGTGTCTTTTCATAAAACTTCACTTCCGTTGCACACTGCCCATCACCAAAACTGGGATGCTTTGATTACCCTGCAATGTTGCCGCTAACAATTGAATATAATGGTGTAAAAAATGCTTTAACATTGTTAAATGCATCTTCAGCCCCAGGCTGTGATTTAATTACTCCCAAGTTTTTGGTGAGCACACTTTGTTATTCTTCTTTCTATCCATGATTTTTCAGCTGTCCCTCACCGAATGTTCTCTGCTATCACAATAGAAGGTTGGTAAGGTATTCCTTTTCATAAATCTGGTAGCAAGCATTCCCCACTTAACTATCGTCCTATTTTGCTTACTAGTATTTCGTGTAAGATTCTTGAGCACATTTTGTATTCACATCTAGCCAACTTCCTCGAGACGAATTCTTTTTTTACACCATCCCAACATGGCTTTCGTAAATCATATTATTGCAAAACACAAGTGACATTATTTACACACAAATTAAATGTTATTCTCGATCGTTCATCACAGGCAGATTGCATATTTTTAGATTTCAGCAAAGCCTTCGGTAAAGTATGTTACAAACTTCTCTTGCTTAAACTCTGGTCCATTAATCTAGATTCACAACTCTTAACCTAGATTGAACGTTTTTTAACTAACCGTTCCCAACTCGTCAGTGCTAACGACAAAGAATCTGAGCCAAGTCCTGTGCGCTCTGGTGTGCCACAACGCTCAGTTCTTGGTCCGCTCCTCTTTTTAATCTACATTAATGATCTACCCTCTAATGTTACTAGCAATATACACTTCTTTGCTGACGACTGCGTGATCTTCCGAGAAATAACATGCACTAACAACTGACATATTCCTCAGTCAGATCTTAATGCGATTTTAGAATGATGTAACAATTGGTCGATGGAATTAAACCCAAATAAATGTAAACTCATGCGCGTAACTAGGTCTCCTACTACACCGCCTGTGTACTACCTAGGTAATAACCCGATAGAAAATGTACCCTCTTACAAATACCTTGGAGTGCACATCACAACTAACCTAACCTGGAACGTTCATATCACCTATGTAATTAACAGCGGCAACCGCATGCTTGGGTACCTACGCCTTAACAACGCCAACCGCACGCTTGGGTACCTACGCCGTAACTTTTCAAAAGTCCCTTCCACACTAAAATTACTCCTATACAAAACACTAATTCACACAAAACTAGAATATGCAGCAGCAATACGAGATCCCTTTCATGTCAATTTAATACAGTCACTAGAAATGGTTCAGCACAACTCGGCTCATTTCATTACATGCAATTACAATCGCACCGCAAGCATATCATCCATGAAAGCAGGCCTTAGTCTACCATCTCTTGCATCACGGCGTCAACTTTTCCGCTTATGTCTTTTTCACAAGCTCTACCACCATGCCTACTTACATCACGAGTTCATAACTCATCCTCATCACATTTCACAACGTCTGGATCACGCCTTCAAGGTTGGCATGCCTTTGTGTAGAACTAACTTCTTTTCGCAGTACTTCGTGCCACGTACATCGAAGGAATGGAATGGCCTTCCAAACCCGACAGCAACCATTCGAGATTTCAACCTTTTCAAGAACGCAACAGCTAACATTGTATGGCCAGAAACATGCTGACTGTATAACTATTGATCTCTTTTTTGTTCTTGCGTTGTGTTGTAATTTTACTGTTTCTCCCTACCCACTTCCCTCTATAATGTCTATTGACCTTGAGGGTAAATAAAAAAATAAATAAATAGATTTCCTATCACTGCCCCACGATGTCTGTGACAAGACCTTTAGTACATTCATAACTTTCAGGCATTTGTTTTTGAGATTTTTTTTTATGTGTGGTACGAATGCCCATTTCATGTCTAAAATTGTGCATAAAAACTTGTGTTTCGTTTTAACAGCTAGTCGCTGGCCATGAAGGTCAATGATCGGATCAGGATGGAGACCTCTCTTTCTTGAAAATAAAATGTATGAGCTTTTTGCGGGTTGAGGGTAAAACCATTTTCGTCTGCCCATCTGATAACTTTATTCAAACAAAACTGAAGCTGCTGCTTGCAGATTGCGAGATTGTAGGATTTAAAACCGATCTGAACATGCTGGACATATGTGGAATAAAACATATTGTGTGGAATGTAGGAATGCAGTGTATTCATTTTTACAATAAAAAGTGTGTAACTCAACGCACCACCTTGCGGCACTCCAGTCTCCTGGACAAATGTTCTTGACAAGACATTCCCCACTCGGACACGGAAAGTGTGGTTTGACAAATAACTTTTGATTATGGTCAGCATTTTACCTCGGACACCAAAGTGTGAGAGGTCTTGCAGTATGCCTAAACACCATGTTGTGTCGTATGCCTTTTCCATATCTAGGAATACTGAAAGAAAAAACTGTTTAGAAAGCGTCTCGGATTTGTGCCTCAATGCGTAGCAGGTGATCAATGGTGGATCTACCCTCACGAAACCCGCACTGATGTGGATCAACTAAATTCTTTGATTCCAGATAATGTAAAAGCCGGCAGTTAATCATCTTTTCAAAAAGTTTGCAAAAACAACTTGTTAGTGCAATTGGTCTGTAGCTGGTAACGGAGGATGGATCCTTGCCTTGCTTTATAATCGGAATAGCAGTGGCTTCTTTCCAGGCTGATGGTATTCGTCCAGAAAACTAAATAGCAATATACAGGAAGAGAAGGGTTTTTTGAGTTTCAGAGGGCAGAAGTTTTAGCATTTCATATACTACACGGTCCGGGCCTGGGGATGAGTTGTTACAGCAGTTTGTCGACGCCTCTAACTCAACTAACACAAACGGTTCGTTGTATTCTTCGTGTTTTGCAGATTTGCACTCTAGCCTTTGTTTTTCGATTATTGTTTTGTATCGTTGGAACGATGTAGTGTACGGTAGTGGGACGAGCTGGAGATCTGCTCGAAGTGTGCGCCGAGGGTGTTCGCCTGGTCTTCCAAGCTGCCACCTTGTGTGTTTATTAAGGGAAGTGGATGAGATTGCCGTCCTGCTACCTTTCCTACCATATTCCAGCCTCTCGCCTCTTGTGTATATGAATTGATTCTGGATAAAAATTTATGCCAGCTTTCCCTTCTCGCATGTCTACACGTTCTTCTGCCTTGGGATTTTATGTTCTTAAAATTGTAAAAATTCTTGGCTGATGGTGAGTTCCAAAACAACCTCCATGCTTTATTTTGCTTTTTTTGAACATTTCGACAATCATTGTTCCACCAAGGCACGCGTCGTTTGGCGGACAGTCCACTTTGTGGAATACATTTTGTGGCAGCATCAATAAAAAATTTTGTGATTAAAGATTAAGGCACACAAGTCACTCCAGTTCAAAAGTGCATCTTTTTTAAACTGTTCCCAATCTGCTTTCTCAATCTGCCGCTTAGGAACCTGTATAGAACGTTCATTTCCTTTTGGTATGTACAGAACTATTGGAAAATGGTCACTTCCATGGGGATTCGCAATAACTTTCCGTGAGGGCACGGCGGCACTCGTCGGAGCAGCATGTTTGATTCTGCTTGGCTTGTTGTGCAGGTTGTATTTTTGATCCGACCGCTGCCATGTGCCGAACAACCCGCTCATTCGGGGCCTGCACTGTCGACTGCCGATTTATCGCACAAGTGGAAAACGCCTGCACGGACTGATCATCTTTTCATCGACTCAGCGGACGGGACACCGAATTGGCTGCACAACTCGGTGACGTCGACCATACAGGATATAAAGTCTCCGGTCGAGCCCTGTCCTCTCAGAGGGCACGGCGGCACTCGTCGGAGCAGCATGTTTGATTCTGCTTGGCTTGTTGTGCAGGTTGTATTTTTGATCCGACCGCTGCCATGTGCCGAACAACCCGCTCATTCTGGGCCTGCGCTGTGGACTGCCGATTTATCGCACAAGTGGAAAACGCCTGCACGGACTGATCATCTTTTCATCGACTCAGTGGACGGGACACCGAATTGGCTGCACAACTCGGTGACGTCGACCATACAGGATATAAAGTCTCCGGTCGAGCCCTGTCCTCTCAGAGGGCACGGCGGCACTCGTCGGAGCAGCATGTTTGATTCTGCTTGGCTTGTTGTGCAGGTCAGTTTTTACAACACGCTTTCTGGATTTCGTTCAAGTTCATACACTGTTATAGTGCTGCCGTGCCCTCAAAGATGTATTCATGTTGTCATAGATTGCTGGTCTGTTTTTCTGCTCCTGTTATGTGGCGATGTGGAAAGTAACCCTGGTCCCGAGATAGAACAAATGTTGAAGGATATTATGCTTCAGTTAAAAGAGCTAAAGGAAGCGGACACAAAGTGCGATGCCACACTTTCTGAGGTAAATGCGAAGCTGTCAAAACTAGACGAGGTTCTGAAAATATCGAAGGAAAATGAAGAAAAGATACAGAAGCTGGAAGGAACAGTACAGCGGTTGGAGAAGGCTTTGGCTGAGCAGGACCGGAGACTGAACGATTATGAAAATCGTTCTCGCAGAAACAATGTAGTCGTCTTCGGAATTCCTGAGGAACCAAAAGAAACTAGGCAGGATCTAGAGGATAAGGTTTTGCGTAAGGTTTTCGGCGAAACACTTGGTGTTTCCGTGAGGTCTGTAGAACGAATTCACCGAATAGGAAGGCTGCAAAAAGACCGCCACGGGCCAGTTATCCTCCGGCTGTACAACTACAACGAAAAAATGGAATTGTTCAGGAACTGCCCAAAGCTCAAAGGTTCTGAAGTGTCGATCTCCCACGATTATTCTCAAGCCACACAGCGCATAAGAAATAAGTTGTGGCAATCTGGATTACAGGACAAGCGTACTGGTGATAAGATGCAATTGGTGTATGACAAGTTGTTTCTAAACGATAACGTTTATGGGTGGGACGACACAGCTGGTCGCAGGGTGTTTCTACGTAAGTCTTCCCGCGCGGAAAAATGACAAACACAAAATAAAACTGAGCATGCGCAAAAGACTTTCCGATTGCTGTGCCTGAATGCCCAAAGTGTATGCAACAAGCAAGAGCAACTCGAGCACCTTTTGCTTTCTTACGACCCACACGTAGCAGTAATATCGGAGACATGGTTGCACCCTCAAATTCCAGATAATTGCATATTTCCTCCTTCACACACATGTTATCGGAAAGATCGTCAAACAAGAGGGGGCGGAGTTGCTATCCTTGTTAAACGCGAGGTATCGTCCGTTTCCTTGCCTGATATTAATAGCCGCCACGAAAGTGCTTTTGTAAAGCTGTAATTGCTGGTAACCCTATTATTATTGCGGGAGTCTATAGGCCCCCTGGCGCCCCACCGGCTTTCTTGATAGACCTGTACGAGCACTTAGAAAAATACCGAAATCAAAACATCATTATTGCAGGTGATTTTAATATGCCAGGCATGCATTGGGAATCGATGAAATGTGGTTCTATTGATGTGCAGAGTGCTGAAATATTACTAGACATGTCGCTTGCTTACTCTCTTACGCAAACAGTCCTTGATCCTACGCGCGTGACAAGTTCAGCTTCTTCAATTCTAGATCTCGTTTTCTGTTCCACAAGTTTTGAATCCTGTATGGCAACAGTTTTAGATGGCATTTCTGATCACAAATTGGTCAATTTCAATTGTTCTTTACCTCGTAGAACAAGGTCATCTAGACCTGAGCCCGTAGTTGTAAAACAGTATTCTGCTGCAGACGATTTCCAGATTGTTCACTACCTAGAAGAAGCTTTGCTATCATTTTGCGACGGCAGTGTTAACTCGCTATGGACACAATTCAAATTTTATTGCCATTTCTGCATTCTCAATTTCGTTCCAGATAAACTTAAAAAAGTTGGCCGTACAAACCTCTGGATAACGCGCGATCTAATTCACCTAAAACACAAAATTAAAAGGCGAAGAAAGCAAAAAATAGCTAATGATGTAGTTCTGCACGATCTAAGAGATACTTTAGCATCCAAGTTGAAGGAGGCTAGGGAACATTATTACACCGAGACACTAGGCCGCTTTGCGGCAGAGAGTCCACAAAAATTTTACCAGTTCTTGCAAAACAAAGACAACCGTATCCCTGATGAAATAATGAACGGAGAAACCGCTGTCACAAATAAAAACGAAATAGCAAACGCATTTAATTCCTACCTTCAGAGCGTTTTCTCAAGACCACAAAACTTGAGTATTATGACGGTGCCAGGTCCTTCAAGCCTAATAAATATATCCTTGGAAGGGGTGACAGAACTATTATTGCGGCTAGACGTAAAAAAATCGACCGGCCCTGACGGTATCCCAGCTGTTTTTCTAAAGAGGTATGCTGAAATTATAGCTAGATTCCTAGTAATAATATTTGATGTTTCGATTAAAACTAGTTCAGTGCCCGACGATTGGCTGCTAGCACGTGTAATTCCGGTATTTAAGAAAGGTAACAGATTATTAGTCAGCAATTATCGACCAATCTCCCTTATCTGTATTTGTTGCAAATTACTTGAATATATTATAGCGAAATATTTAAATACTTTTCTTGAACAAAATAAAGTAATTCACAGCGCGCAACATGGCTTCCGACGGGGATTATCTACCACCACACAATTATTAGCAACTGTTAACGAGTTCTCCAAAGTTCTGGACAAGTCTGGACAGGTTGATGTCATCTTTATGGACTTTTCCAAGGCCTTTGACAGGGTCCCGCATATCAAGCTAATAGATAAGATGAAGGTTATTGGCATTCCTCCGGAAATAATTAACTGGGTCATAGCATACTTAACGAACAGAAAACAGTATGTAGATATAAACGGTTTCACCTCTGGTTATTTGGGGGTGTTATCTGGAGTCCCGCAAGGGTCAGTTCTCGGGCCTATACTATTTAATATTTATATTAACGATTTAGTTCAAGCCATCCGACCTGGCGTGTCTGTTAAGTTATTTGCAGACGATTGCATAATTTTTAATACCATAAATTCTATCTCTGACCAGCATGACTTGTGTGAGAACTTAATCTACATAAAAGAATGGTGTAGAAAGTGGGAAATGGTAATTAATTTTGAGAAAACTGTATATTTATGTCTGAGTAACAAAATCCGAAAACTGGAGTTTACTTATAATGTAGGTGGATACGCTATCAGGCAAGTAGAAGAATTCGAGTACTTGGGCGTAACGATTACATTGAAGCTTAGCTGGACAGCACATATTGATGATATATGTTCTGCTGCCAGGAGAAAATTAGGCTTTCTAAAATATAAATTGGGTCGTTCTTCTAGTTCACTAAAACTTAGAGCCTATAAAGTCATAGTTCGTCCTTCTCTTGAATATGCCAGCATTGTGTGGGACCCCCACACAGCTGGTAATATACAGAAAATAGAAAAAATACAACGATTAGCTGCTCGATTTATATACAACCGGTATAGATGTCGCGATTCGCCGTCAGCCCTGTTGCAGGATGCGAACCTCCAACTTTTGGCCAATCGAAGGAAAACTGCACGGCTTAACTTTTTCCGCCTTTTATACTTTTCCAGATCAGGATTGCACGCACCAGATTACATAACACAGGACACAACCAGGTCTTCACGTCATAAACATAGTCGTAGCATTACACCTATATTTGCACGCACTAACATTTACAAGTATTCATTTTTCCCGAGAACTGTCTCTGATTGGAATGCTCTGCCCCATGATTCCCCTATGCTCAACACGCCGAGATGAAACTATACCCTTTTTTGTTGCTTAAGTCTGCTTCTTTGCCTGTATTTGTCCCTTGTTTTTCACGAATTTTTAATGTACATGAATTTTGTTCTGCAGTGAATGTATACTGCAGCGGAAGTGTATGTATGTAGACGAATTTTGAACTGTATTGCCCTCTCCTGCATAGACCATACTTGGTCCGCAGTATGTGATAAATAAATAAATAAATAAATAAAGTAGGGGAATAAGAGTTGGGGATGCAATGCTGAGGTCTATAGCCGAGTACATATGGTTTGCAAGGGAATAGTATGTTGGTTTTTTCCTATTCAACAGACATGCACCGGAAGATAACAAAAACCGCTCAATTAGGTGACCTCGCGCATCGCAGCGAGAGCCACCCCATAGAGTGCTATGTGCGTTCAGGTCCCCAAGGACCAGGTAAGGCTCTGGCAGTTCATCTATTAAGGACTGTAATTCATGTTTATCAAGGAGCTACTGTGGAGGTATGTAAAGGGAGCAGATGGTGACGAGTTTGCTTAAAAGAACTGCTCGAGCAGCCACTGCCTCAAGGGATGTTTGTAGTGGTAGGTGTGTACATGCTACGCCTTGATTAACTATAATGGCCATACCACCTGATGATGCCACTGCATCATCTCGATCCCTTCGAAAAATGATGTAATTCCGAGAAAGTTTGTGTGTTTTGCATTCAAGTGGGTCTCTTGTACACACAGAACTTGTGGATTGAGTTTGTGGAGCAGTTCTTGTAGATCATGAAGGTTTCAAAGAAGGTCTCGGATGTTCCACTGCAGTATTTGTGTCTGCATAGAATGGTGCTGTGTGTATTTTAATAGGTTCAGTGTATTTTAAGGTTCAAGAGGCAGGACCATCGTCCGGCTCCGTTATTGGCTTTTTTGTTTTGTCTTGGCGGAGTTCAGAGAACCACGCCGGTGCTGCGGCGCCAGAGTTGCCGATGATGTTTCCATTGCCTCCTGAAAGGCACTGGAAGACTGCACGTGTGGGTCTTTAGTTCCAGTTTGGGGCTTTGCCTAGTGTTACAAGGCCTTGGGAATCGACGGTCCTGGAGTTGCCGGTTCATGTTCACGAGTTAGCGGAGTAGTCTTAACTACTGCTGCCTTGGAGGCAGCCGCCACAGCCATCGGCTCACTCTGCGCGGGCCGGGCAAGTGGCAGAGGCTGGTGTGGCGCTTCCCCCTGACGCGCCACATAAGCGTAGGTTGTGCCACAGAACAATGAGCACCTCCTCCTAGCCTCCTTGAATTAAATGTTTTCCATCACTTTCAATGTAATTATGTTTTTTTTCTTCTTCCACGCTGCACACGATCAAGAGTAGGCTGGGTGATCACCACCGCAGTTTGCACAGTGAGATGAATAATTGCATTTTTCGGAGATGTGCTCTTTTGATGTACGTTTGGCACATGTGGATTGCCCTTGGCAAGCAAGGGAGCCATGACCGTACCGTTGACACTTGAAACACCTTCACGGGTTCGGTACGTATAACCGCACTCAGAGTTTAGTGTAGCCTGTTTCAATGTGTTTTGGCAATTTACTAGATTCAAATGTAAGTATAATGTGTTTGTTGGCTTTTCTGTGTTGTCCCATCTGATCTTGATTCTTTGGACGTTTACAACATATTGCTCTTTCCATCCGTCAAGGAGCTCCGCTTCTGTTAGGCCCAGGAGGTCGTCATCAGAGACAACACCTCGGATGATATTCATAGACTTATTTGGACTGACTGTCATAGGGATATTTCCAATAGATGTCAGATTCGAGAGGGCTTAGAGCCATCTCAGAGGCCTTATAGCCATGTCCTAGTTTTTCTGCTAGGTTTCTTGCCACTAAAAATGGAGAGATAGCTCTGGCTTTTTCATTAGACTGTTCACTATGTATCACATGGTACTTTGGAAAACGTTCGTTGGCCTTTGAAAAGAATGTGGTGATTACTTCGGTGCGCAACCTTTCCAGGTTATGATCAGCTTTGGAAGAGGATGCACTTAACATAATAGGTTGTTTAAGTTCGGCGTCGGTGTCAGCCGCTGCCGAACTTAAACAATCTATTATGTTAACCTATTATGTAACCTATTATGTAACCTATTATGTAACCAAGCCAAACAAGGGGACGTGGCAGGAGATGCTGGGCAAATCCTGTCAATGCTAGCTGTACAGCGCTGCTATAACCTAATATGGAATGACCAAGACTGGGCATCCACACAAGGTTAACCCTTGTCGCCAGGAAAGATCGGAAGTAAACAGAAGAGAGATGACAGGACAGATAAAAAGTGAGAGATAAAGACAAAGGTGTAGCGAGAGAGAGGAAAAGGCGACTGCCGATTTCCCCTCGGTGGGTCAGCCCAGGGGTGCTGTCTACATGCAGCTGAGGCCAAAAGGATGTGTTGCCTCTGCCGAGGGGCCTTAAAGGTCCAAGCACACAGCATCAGCTCAACCCCCAGGATCCCCTTTTCCCCGGACACGGCTCCGCCACGCACAGCTAGGTGTGGAAGGGGATCGAAATCCCTCTCGTTAGCTCAGGTCCATGGTGTCGCTACACAGCAAACGTCTGCTTGCACAGACGCCCCCGTGGGGTTGGGAATATTACTAGCCCGAGCAAATCAGGAGAGTTGGTGGGTATGAATAAGCGAATCTCTGTCTGCTCTTCATATGTTCACCCTACTTTACAAGCAATAAGTTCCAAAACTTCTCCGATGATCTCTTCGTGCCATACATAGTCGTTGAGGATGTAACTGTGCATAGCACCCTATTTCGTGCTGCCATGCAAGAGGGCACCTAAATGTTTTCTTTATACAAAAACATTCTTTGCCCAAAAAGCAGCAAATTAGGTGCTCACCTGGCAAACATCAATATTCAATGACAACTCAACTTGAGTGATCATATCACAATGGAACATGAATTAAAACAGTTCGAAAAGTTAGAGCGCGAAAACTTGACACGATCACTCACACACGCACACACCCATGCATCAAACACACAGCGCTCCCGTTAGCTCAGGTCCATGGTGTCGCTACACAGTAAACATCTGCTTGCACAGACGCCCCCGCGGGGTTGGGTTGAATTAAAACACACCTAGCCCCACCTGAAGAAGTGGCTTTTCACAATTACAAATATTGAGAAACGATGGTTGAAACTGACTTAATTCAATTCAAGGATTGTACCAAGTGATCACATCATGCGACAGTCACATGACCTAGTGAAAAGCTTCAAGGGCTGCCAAAATCATCTCCGATAATACTGTAACATTTCATGTAAACACGTGCATAGTGCTCAGAATGCCATCATGATCAACAATACTTAACATGGCAACGTTACGAGCCCACAAATTCCAAAAAAAAGACCCTTCTTCTCCCTCGACCTTTCGATAATCCTCAGTGTTCACAGTGACATTAACATTCTCATCTCCCCATGCCATTCACAAAAAGAACATGTTTGCCTGCTCACAGGTGCATGAGCTAGCCACAATTTTTCTTCAAGTCATGAACTGTAGCACTCAGCCAGAAATGAAGCATAGCAAAGGGAAGAGCTCATCAAACGCATGCAGCTCCACCATTATAGTACCGTTTTGAACAATACTCACAGCCAGCCATGAGTTGGTTGCAGACTTGCGCAACTAGGTTTTCACCTTTGGAAGGTATGGGGACCTTTTACGTTACATGGCTACACAACCAAGTAGTAATGACACATGGACCTCGATTTAATAAACAAGAATTTAAGGACACCAGTTTTCGAAGCCGAGTTACTCCGTCATACAAATCTCTGAACAAGTTGAAAGCTCACTAAGTGCTGATATTTCGACAATAAAGACACTTCTCCTATGGCACACCTATTCACACTAGCGCAATGTCAAGCTATAGTGTCAATTCTGGCGATTTCATGTGCCAGTATGGCTAGCTGTGATTACGTCAGATACCGAAACATACAATATGGCCACTCGTGCATCACCAACAGTGCTATGAAATAGAGCGGCCTTGGAAATGCCTCGATATTCAGCACAGCTTATGATAAAAATATCAAACAGGGTCATGACATCAGGGTGCAGTATAAACAAAAACTAGCTTTCAGAAACGTAGTGTAATTCTTTCTTCATGCCACACTGATGCTTGCCAATATATTTTCTAGGTCTCAGTCTGTAATTTGAAACAAAAGAACAATTCAAAATTTGTATCAGTACCCCCCCGGGTAAGGACTCGTTTTTGCTTGTTAGAGCCAACCTTAATAAAAGCCAACACACAATTAAGAGAGGTATGGTAGGGTGAACCCCCGAAAAATGGAATTTACAATTTTGACACCCAAAAATTCACTGTACTCTGAGGAACGAACCTGTGGAAGCCCGTCAACGAGCAGCTGCTCCAAGCTCTTTAAATGCTGCACCGAAGTACCCACACGTTCTCTGGCGTAAGCAGTATGCGCACGTAAAGCTTCGTTTTTCTCAAATTCCGTTTTTTGTAAATTTTTCAACTTCAATGTACCTTTTCTAAAAAGTATTGAATTGATTTCAATGAAACTTTCTATTCAGGAGCTACAACAAGTTAATGACAATCTGAACTAAACAAATTGCTTATTTCATAAAAAACTAAGCTGTAAAAAATTACACAACAATACACACTCTCTGTGGTGCTGTGCAAGCAGTATCTAAATTTTTTCTGAAAACCTTCATGAAAAATGATTTTTTAGTTCAGATGTAACCAACAACACGGCTAACAACAACACGGCTGAATATGGTTACATTCCTTGCAGTAGTTGTAGAGAAAAGGTACATTGAAAAACTGAACCCCCTTCAAAATTTGGCAGTGGGCCATAGGAAGGATAAGCTATCTAGGCATCTTGAGCAATATTCAAGACTGAACAACGTAGAAGTGAGAGGTGTCCGCACTACAAAAGGCGAGGACTGCAGTTAGTATGAGGCAACAAATATTTTACTGGCTTGTTGTGTGTAGTGCAATTAATGCGGCTGATGCAGAGCGCGTAGCCAGTTCCCGACCCGTCAACTAGCAAAGCTGATCGCTTCCGCGAAGACGAACGCGGAAGACCCGAGCATGGGAAAGAAAGAAAGGAGACTTCTTCGTTCACATGGTTCACGAACGGAGCAGTCAAGGTCGTCCCTGTTTGGGACTAGAAGAAGAAGGCTTTTTCGGAAGACCGTCTGGTAAGAAGCAGGGCAGGCATCGCCGTACGAGTTTAAGCCATTGTTGGCATGCACGCGCATCATTGAGAATAACATGGGGATGCGACCACTTGGCTGACCGAGACATAGTGGCGGCAGGGAGAAGAGCATAACCTCCCCCACTGTACGTCATTACTGAGTGTTGTTAGGATGTCGGGGCGCCTCGCGGTCGCATGCACACCTGGTAAGCTTACAGTGCCCAATGATGTACTCACCACTCTTAAGGAGGCTTCTACGAAGCAACATTTAATGAGAGAGATAACGGGGCTTGAGCGTGAGAACGGCTGCCAACGAAAGTCGGCCGACGGAGGCAGCACAGCCTGGCATGGGAGAGAGTGTCACACGCGGAGAACCTATCCCTTTGCGTGTTGTATTTGGTAACGTGGTTTTTACCAATGCAGTGTCTATTATGAAAGTGTTTCTGCAATTCGTTGTGGCGAGTCGAGCCCACACGTGTGATTGGCTTGTGTGGGGACCCTTTGTACAACCAAGGGTTGAAAAGAGTACGTTTGAATTTGAAATAAGAGAGCGGAGGTTCGGGCTTGGACTCGGACAGGCACCTGAGGCTACAATTAAGCGTCTCTTCACCGGACTACGGCTCTTCCTTCGCGCTGCCACCATGCACTCGAGTCATCGAGGGGACCCATTCCGAACCTGAAACATCTTCCCTCCTTAGCTAGTGTAGAAGCTAGTCGAGGAGGAGGAAATTAACTACTGCCGTGCCATTTTGAAGCGCATAGCCAATGTCATCAAATGTCCTGTATCCGAATCTGATATTGAGACTGTTCATCGCGTGCCGTCCTAATTATCTGAGCAAAAACTGAGTGCTCGCTTTGCATCAAGGGGCAAAAAAATTAATTTGTAAGGAAAGGTCGAAAGGCGCGCCTTCGTGTGAGCCAACTTAGTTTTTTCGGAACTAACGACAAGTCAGTGTATGTGAACGACCATTTTATAATCGGCAACAAAATGCTGTTTCCAAAAGCACTTGCTTTGAAGAAGGCAAAAAAGGTGGCAGTATCTTTGGATGGAGAGCTGTCAAATCAAAGCACGAAAAGCCAGTGATACTAGGGTATTCCGAATCACAACAGAGTCTGATCTGCGCATATTCACTTAAGGGCTGTAGTATGGTCACTTGAGACACGTGCCGATGTGCGTCTTCATTGCTATGTCTCTGCTGGATCGGTACGAGATTCGCCCAATACTAAAATCCTATCGTCATTCTTTGGTATATTTCAATGCCCGAAGTTTAAGAAAGTATCACGAATGCTTGCAAAACTACCTATCTTCTCTTGATCATGCGTTTTCTTTCATTTGTATATTCGAGGCCTGGCTTTCTAGTGGTGACTGTAACATGTATGGCTTCGTTTCTTACACTGCCGAATATTGTCACCACTTGAACAATAGACATGGTGGTGCTGACGTATTTGTTTCCCCCGACATCAGCTATATTCGAAGACACGATTTAAGCTTCCAAATCGATTGCTGTGACACGGTGTGGGTGGAAACTAATGAGCCCCTCCAGTCATACAATTCTAAAGGTCTTGTTTTTGGCTGTGTTTACAGATCACCCGCCTCCTAACATATCTGATTTCCTTCTCACTCTCAATGAAGTTCTTAACAAGCTGTTATCTGAAAATAAGAGAGCGATAAAAGTGAAAGACATAAACATTAATCTCCTGGATGTCAATTCTAGCGCATACACAGCTTACACTGACTGCTTCAGTGGGTATGGTCTTGAATGTCTCATCCCATCGCCAACTCGATGCTCTAATGAAAGATCCCACTCTCTTATCGATCACGTTCTAACTAACATCAACCTACCCATTGCTGCAGGCATTATTAACACTGATCTTACGGCACTTTCCTATTTTTGCAGTTTTCGATGCAAATTTTTCTAAAGTTGACACCTCATATTTCACCACAACTTTTGATGCACATGAATTCATTTTTACAATTCACTCCACTGACTGGTTTCCTCTCGATTTAATTCATGAGCCTACGGAGGCTTTTAAGTTTTTTTTCCTATGTTCTTTTTTTCAGTTCATTTCCTTAAAGGCCCGGTTTATAGGGGTGTTACATAAGGGATGGGGACAACATGTAATGGGTAAATCCAAATAAAAATAAAAAACCAATAGAACTCTCGAAAAAGAGGAGAAAGTAAAAGAAAGAAATGTTGATACACTGTGAAAACGAGAACACGTGCTAAGTAATTAATTTGGTAACATTAGAAGAAACAACATTATGTGGCAATATAACGTAATAATCATTAAAAATCTTGCACAAAAATAACACTGTATAAATAAATACAACAAAAACAATGAACACTGTAGAAATAAAGACTCGCGTTAAGTACAATCAATGGCAACTAATTTCGTAAAACAGAAGACACAGCAGCATAGAGCATGTGACGGTTATTTGTGGATACAACATAGTGCGGAAGGGCATTCCACTCTGACGCTGTACGAGAAAAAAAATGAAGTAGAGAAGGTAGTAGTGTGTGTGCATGGTTTTGAAACCTGTAGCGGGTGAACAGTGCGTTGCGATATTCTTGATGACGGAGTGATGTACGGCATGCGGTTAAGTGAACTGTAAAAAAACTTATGAAAAAGACCAAGGCTGGATATCGTACGAGGGTGTAAGAGGGATTGTAGTTTAGATTTTTCTTTTAGGGCGGATATGCTTACGTCATATGAGTAGGATGAATGAATGAATCTTGCTGCACGATTTTGAAGAGACTCAAGTGCATTGATGAGGTATTTTTGATAAGGGTCCCAGATTGGTGGAACATATTCAACTTTAGGCCTGATTAGTGTTATGTACGCTAGTAATCTTACGTCGCGTGGGGCATGACGTAAGTGGCGCCTCAAGAAGCCGAGTGATTGGTTCACCGATGACAGAATGCTATTTATATGTGTGCCCCAGTTAAGATCAAATGAAATTAAGACTCCTAGGCACTTGAATGGTGGGACTGTTTCAATGAGACTATTGGCTATCATGTAAGGAGAAGTAATGGGGCTGTGACAACGGGTAAATGATATATGTTTGCATTTTTTTGGATTGAGAGTCATAAGCCACCGGGTACACCAGGACTGCACACGGTTAAGATTTTGCTGTAATGTATCTGCGTCAGTAATATTGTTAATGATATGATAAATCACGCAGTCGTCTGTGAACATACGGATTTTACAAGTTACATGAAGGGGTAAGTCATTGATATATATACCAGAAAAAGAAGTGGGCCAAGAACAGACCACTGGGGGACACCTGAAGTAACCGGAAGTGGGATGGAGGACTGATCACTGACGCTGACGAATCGCGAACGGCTGACTAAGAACGCTTCAAGCCATTTTAGTACGTCGGAGTTTAAGTTTAAGAACGAAAGTTTACGTAACAAGTGTCGGTGAGAAACCTTGTCAAAAGCTTTTTCATAGTCGAGGAAGATAGCGTCAGTTTGTCTGTTGCAGTCAAGATTCATATGAAAGTCATGAATGAAAAGACCTAGCTGTGTTTTACAAGAAAGGCCCTTGCGGAATCCATGTTGTACTGGATGAAAGAAATGATTGGCATCCAAATTGTTCATAATGAGTGAGTAAATGACGTGCTCCATGATTTTACTTGGCAGACTCGTGAGGGAGATGGGGCGATAATTTAGCGAGTGAAGCCAGTTGCCTGCTTTGTAGATGGGAATGACTTTTCCCACTTTCCAGCCGTGAGGAATGCAACCTACTGAAAGCGACTGAGCAAACAGCAGACACAAAAATGACGAGGATATATCTTTAGTGTTTCTTAACAGTTTTGAGTTAATACCATCGATACCGGCACAGGACGAAAGTTTTAGGTTATCAATCACATTTGAAATACCATCTATGCTAAACTTAATGGCCGGCATACTGGATACTATGTTGCTAGACAGTAAAGATAGAGGAGCACCAGTATCCTTAGTAAATACTGAGACGAAGGCATTGTTGAAAGTTGTGGCGCAGTCAGTATCAGACATAATGTTCCCCGAATCATCAGCAAGTGTTAAGACGCTAACATGACTTGGGTTTATTACTTGCCAGAATTTCTTTGGGTTTTCTATAAGTATTTTGGGCAAGTCATTATTAAAGAAAGCATGCTTGGCGCCACGAACAGCAGATAGATACATTTTTTCGGCAGAATAATATTTTTCCCAAGCGTTAGCATTCATACCCTGTTTAGCAGCTCAGAAAAGTCTTTTCTTCTTATTTTCTAAACGCTTTAAGTGATTAGGGAACCACGGCATCTGCCGATTCTCACAGAAGATCATTTTCGGTATATGTTTCTCTGCTAATTGAATCATTTTATTTCTAAAGAGCACCCAGTTATCATAAATAGATTGCTCGTGAAATGTTTTCACGAAGTAAGTTCCTACCACCTCTAGAGTTGTACGCTGTAAAAATCGATTTAGGTACCCGAAAAACCCATGGATGACCAATTTTTTCTAAAGAGCTTGAGGAAAAAAGATAATTTGTATAAGAAAATCAAAATACAGCCATTCAATAGATCTCTGCTTAATAGGTACAAGAGGTATTGTAAAACCAGGAAGCGAAAAGGCAATACTACGAAGCAGAATTTGTGCGAAATAAAGGTAACCCTAAAAAGCAATGGAAATTGCTGAATGAATTCATGAACTATAACTCGCCACTGGTTATATCTACAATTGAACACAACAGCATTACTTTAAGCCAGCCTGCTGAGATTGTTAGCACGTTTTCCAATCATTTCGCATTATCTCACGGCAGTCAGCCATCAAATTTTCAACCTAAGATCGTCTGTGTCATTCATTTTATCTTTTTCCAGTCGCGCCAAGTGCGGTGCTATCCACTATCTGCAACACTAGCCCTGTATTAGATGGTACTTCAATACGCCACTTAAAACTAGTTGCTGACATTGTTTGCGAACCACTATGTGCAATAATTATTTTAATTTTCAAAACTGGTGAATTTTCACAAGTATTAAAACATGCCAAGGTAATCCCAGTTTTTAAGAAACGTAACAAAGAGCTGCTCTCTAACTACCGTCCCATTTCTATTCTCCCCTCCCTAAGTAAAATAATTGAAAAGTTATTTGTGTTCAGAATAACTAAGTACTTAGATAAATTCCACATAATCAAATCTTGCCAGTTCGGTTTTCGGGCCGGAAGTTCTACTAATTTAGCCGTACTTTGTTTAACAGATTTTATTAAGAATTGTCTTGATGGGAACGAATTCGTCAGTTCCGTCTTCCTCGACCTTACTAAAGCCTTTGACACCATTAATCACACAATTTTGTATCATAAGCTAGAAGCCTATGGGATCACAGACCCTGTTCTAACGTTTTTAAAGCATTATCTAACTGGACGAGAGTTTGTGGTATACGCGTGTGAAACATTTTCTCTTCGTAAAATTACTAAACAAGGAGTGCCACAAGGTTCAATTTTGGGACCTTTGATTTTTTCTCTTTATATTAATGACTTGCAGGACGTCACGGACTTATGCCACAATGTATTGTACACAGACAATACAACTATATCAGTACATGATAAATAGAGTTCATTACTAAATTAGCTAAATATGACACTTGACCACCCAATTAAATGGTATAACAATAACAAACTATTTATCAATCTAAAACTAAACTTCTGGCTTTCCATCCCCATAAACTTTCCTTCCTTATCATTAGAAAATCATTTTATTCCCATGAATGACTCTGCAGTATTTCTAGGTGTGACATTGGACAGCCATCTGAAGTTTCATCTTTACATCAATCATATTAAAAAAAGTCGGTCTTTGGTATCCGTGCTCTTATCAAGGCACGTCAGTATTTTTCACCTCCTGCATTGCTTTCACTATACTTTGCATTTATTCATTCGCATATTAACTATGGCATAATCGCTTGGGGTAACACCTATCATTGTTATCTTCCTTCCATCTAACATATACAAAATCAAGCCATATGCATCATAACTTACAGTTGTTCGCATTCAAATGCCTTTAGCTTTCTTAATGAGCACAAAATTTTACCTGTTAACAAGTTCTTTCAATATAACATAAGTATAATATTTTATAAGTTACTTAATTCCCAAATCTCCTTTGAATATATTGAATGTAGCTCGCTCAAGAAAACTAATCCCACCAGGTTCGTTTCTAAACATAATTACTCGCTACCACACGTTTGCACTAACTACGGTAAAAAAACATCTAAATTCTCTACCATTCATCTATAGAATAGTTTGCCGTTTGAACTTAAATCTTTGCCCGCATTTTTTTTTTTCAAAACATGAATAAAATATTTCCTTTTAACTCCTGATTGCTCACCTTAGTTATGGTGTATAATTTTTTTCCACTTGTCTCGATTTATTTCTGTTTCCCGTGTAAAATTTTCATTTCCTCTTTCAATTTTTGTGAATTTTTTCTATTTTTATTTCATATTACTTCTGTGTGTCATATTTGACTATCCATTGCATTGCTTTTTTATATCATTTTCCCATTGTGACTTTCATTTTATTGTATTATTTCATTTTTTTTAACTATTGCATGTTGCTGCTTGTTATGTCTTGTAAGAGTTTCTTATTACCACCTGCTAATCTTCTGCCAATTGATTTCAATTCACTTTTGCTGTCGTTTTTAACTGAGGGTCCCATTTTCAGTATTTATACTCTGGGACCCTCATCTGTATACAAGTTTTATGTAATCGATGCTTTGTAACTGATAAAAAACTGAAACTGAAAAAATTGGTGTAACTTTATACCCTCCCAGTGGCATTTTTTGAGAGCACGTAAAATTTTATGCGAATACTTGCAGCCGTTTCTAAGATATTACGCTAAAACTCACATAAACCATTTACCCTACCATACCCCATTATACCAGGGAAAGTACAGAGGATGTTATTTGTAGTCTTAATTGTATTGTGATTATGACACAAGTGTGAACAACGTAAATTGGATGAAAAGACAACTTGCTGCTAGCGGCGAACGAACCTGCAACCTTTCGGTAACACATCCGATACTGTACCGAGCTACAGCAAGAATCATCTTCCCAACCATTTTATCAGGTACTTATGTAGTGCATGTTAACATGTTGCCACCTGCGGCAATGAAAGCAAGTATGACTCTGTCTTTTAACAAGCTAGTAGCTGACCAATATGCCCTTGCCTGAGGACAACAAGTCTGCTGGAATTGGCTATGAATGATGAAGAGAATCTAAAAGCTCGTTTATCTCTGTCCGATGCAACCTTAACGAAAAAGCAATAAAGTCAGCTGTACGATAAGAAAAGGCACCCTTTTTTGTCTATTCATTGCTTGATTGATTAGTGGGGTTTAACGTCCCAAAACCACCATATGATTATGAGAGACACCGTAGTGGAGGGCTCCGGAAATTTTGACCACCTGGGGTTCTTTAACGTGCACCCAAATCTGAGTACACGGGCCTACAACATTTCCGCCTCCATCGGAAATGCAGCCGCCGCAGCCGGGAATCGAACCCGCGACCTGCGGGTTCGATTCCCGGCTGCGGCGAGTACCTTAGCCGAGTACCTTAGCCACTAGACCACCGCGGCGGGGCTCTATTCATTGCTTCAGCAGATTATGTCTTGAGGTAATATGCAAGAGTTCATTGGTGAGCAACCAGCTCATTAAAATATCATGCCGCACATAATCTTTTAACAAGCTGGCAGGTGGCTACCATGTGCCAACCATCATCGCAGAACCCACAGACAACAGGACAAAAAAACATGCAGGTCACAGCGCTGCTGTCCTGCGTGTTCTGGACACAGCAAACTGTCATCCAACCAAACTAAAGTGGGTCTATCTTGGGAATTGTTGTAATGGTGAAAATGACGTTTAATTTCATTGAAGTTGCTGTTTCGCATACATCATACATGTGTGGCATGACTGAGGTAAGGAGGCACACGGACATTCAAAATTTCACACTTGTCGGCGCACCACATTCCAGGGTCGCGACAGAATTTTGCCTGTGAATGCAGTCACAAACATGTATTGCGTGGGATGTGCATTCTTGCAGCAGATCACGTAAGCATGCCAATCATTCATGACGGTTTCTTTCTCCATCGGCGGGCTTGTATGCGCTGGGGGAGGAAACCACTTGCTGCTGCACACGGGTGTTAGACTGTCCATTTCAGGCAGCGGGTGTCACGGTGCACACCGAGGCACTTGACCGAACAGTACCTCGACCCGCAGGAAACGCAGGTGTAGTTTGACTGAAAGCCGCAAACGGCACAGAAGTGCCGCGGTGGCAACTTTGACGGCGGTACATTCGCATGACTGTAATTTGGCGGCTCCGGATTGCTCGTTTGATGCTCTTCCAAGAGGGCATATAAATTCCTTTTAAAGCGCGCCTTAAAGGGCTCACCTTTGCTTCTGCGTTTGCGCTTGGCTTCCAAAGTTTCTTCGAACTTGGGTGCCTTTTTATGCATCACCAGATTGGCATGGGGGTCGTCGTGGAAGTTGTCGTGTTCCAGATTGTCCACAGCTTTCCTCTGACGGCGCATCCGAGCAGCAGGGTCGAGCACACGGCGCATCTCTTTTACTCGGCCCGACTCGCGTTTCTCCGCCGCACAGTTGAACTGGTAGAAAGATCCACTTGATTTATTCGACCGTCCTTCCTCGAACAGTTTCCGCTTGGCCATTGCGTGGTACAAACACCCTTTAGGGCGGCCACGGGCTGCCGAATTCACAGCGTTCGAGAGCTGAGTCAGAGAACACCAACTGCTTGCAGAAGAACTTGGGCTGCCTTGGCCACTGTTAGGGTAGCTAGAATTGGCAGGTGTGAAAACCAACCGCTTCAAGGTGGCTCTCACTCAGGAGCCTGCTGCGGTGGCGCTGTAGTCGGAGGCGCGGTTTTGTCAAATAAGGAAAACTCATTGAACAGGCACTACCAGCATTGATGTACGCAGATGATATAGTACTAATAACCGACAATAAGGAAGATTTGCAGAAATTGGTGGACATCTGCGGTAATGAGGGAGTCATGATTTTTAATGACAATGAAGGTAGTGAGCTTAGAATACAGGAGGTCACGCTAGTGATAACAAATAAATACAAATATCTGGGCGTATGGATAAGCAATGGGGCCGAGTACCTAAGGGAACACGAAACATACGTGACGACTAAAGGTAACAGGAATGCAGCGGTAATGAAAACAGGGCACTGTGGAATTACAATAGGTATGATGTGAGAGGAATATGGAAAGGGGTCATGGTTCCTGGTCTGACGTTCGGCAATGGGGTCTTGTGCATGGGATCAGAAGTTCAAGCAAGATTAGAAATTAAGCAACGTGGAATAGGTAGGCTTGCCTTAGGAGCTCACGGGAATACACCAAATCAGGGAGTACAAGGTGATATGGGATGGACATCATTTGAGGGCAGGGAAGCTAGCAGCAAGATAAAATTTGAGAAGCGATTGAGAGAAATGGGTGAGGAGCATTGGGTTAGGAAGGTATTCAGCTACTTGTACATGAAGAATGTCAATACAAAATGGCGGAAGCGAACCAGAAAATTGACTGGTAAATACTTGGAAAACAGCAGGGGGCCAATAAACCAAAAAGAATTATCGGTTAAGAAGAAGGTGAAGGAAGCTGAGACCGATATGTGGAGAATTGGCATGATTAAAAAGTCCGCACTAGAGATCAATCAAACTTTTAAGCAGGAGATTATTGCCAAGGAAAAGATCTATAGATGATAATACTCGGGGTAGTTCTCTGCTGTTTGAGGCCAGGACGGGAGTATTGCGAACCAAGGCATATCGGACCAATTACGAAGGGGTAGACACGGTATGCAGTGCGTGTGGAGAGGAAGAAGAAACTGCCGAACACTTGATAATGTTCTGTAAAGGGATTCACCCTATAGTTCAGGATGATGGCGCAGAATTCTTCAAAGCACTGGGGTTTAAGGACAGGGAGGGCAAAATAGACTTTAAGCGGGTAGAATTAACTAGAAGGAGGTTATCTGATTGGTGGCTAAAGTCAAGGCATGAGTGAAAGTTAAACCCTTCAGCTAGTGCAAAATACGAATCCTCAACCTCACTATTCAAATGAAATTTATGTAGCGCGAGGTGAAAAAACGAACACAGAAAAGAATAGGCTGAGAAGACAGAGTGCTACTAGTAACAACATGTTTATTTTTTACCTCCAAGCCGCTTTTAAGCCATAATCGTCAGGCGAGCAAGCAGATAAGCACGTGCAATTCAGATACATGCACGACAATGCCATCTACTTACAAGAAAAAACGATAAACAGGTCAACAAAAGCCCACATTGCCAACAAGCCCACATTGCCACTCTTGTCACTATTTAAAGGGAAAAAAATAAATCTAGTTTTTGGTTCTTTAAGTATTACGGCGCTTGGTGGCACTAGCCACCGCCCGATCTAAAGGGTACAGCCATATCCATCCATTTATCCATCCATCGGTTGGTGGGATGATGCACAGAGTGGATGAGGAAGTTAAGAGAGCCATAGCAAAACGTCAGGAAGCCTCTAGGGAACACAGACATGCTAAGCAGCGGTGTGAACCGACAGATGGTGTTGAAAGAAAATGGGAAATCTTTCTAAGCTGTAGAAGAGATGCATCCCTTCTGATCAATGAAAAGATTAGAAGAAAGGGAGCTCAGTGGCTGGCAGAAGTACATAAAAAAGATAGAAAGGCAGCTGCAAAATTTTGGACCATCTAAACTCTCCTTGGTTTCGTGTACTTGTGGATGGGAGCAAAGGCCAGAGAGGAAAACCAGGCAATGGTAGAGTGTATATCAAATGACATTCAGGAGTTAGGAGGAGCGTGCGAGATAATTATACTAGGAGATATGAATGCGCACATAGAAGACATAGATGGGTATACCGACCCGACAGGCAAAATGATCATGGATATGTGTGAAAGGCTTGATTTAATCATTTGCAACAGTACCGGGAAGTGTGAAGGGCAAATAACATGGGAGGTAGGAAGGCTGCAGTCGATGATACATTACGCACTGATGTCACATAGGATGTATGATAAGCTCAGGGAAATGCACATAGATGAAAGTGGCTCCAGAAGTCTGGGTAGTGATCACAAACGTATCAAGCTAAGTTTTGGAAGAGCAGTGAAAGTGGGAAGGAGACAAGATGAGCAACTACAGGAAAATTTTTATTGGAAAAGGCAAATTGAAATAGCCACTAAACGAATTGAGAAAGTAATCACTGAGGATAATAAAACAGTGTGGACATACACGAATCTATTTAGACTGTTTGAGCTAGAGCTTGCGAAGGCACGTGAAGGGTCACCGCGGAAAAGAAGACACAAACCCAAAAGTTGGTGGGATGGGGAAGTTAAGAGAGCCATAGCAAAACGTCAGGAAGCCTCTAGGGAACACAAACATGCTAAGCAGCGGGGTAAACCGACAGATGATGTTGAAAGAAAATGGGAAATCTTTCTAAGCTGTAGAAGGGATGCATTCTTTCTGATCAATGAAAAGATTAGAAGAAAGGGAGCTCAGTGGCTGGCTGAAGTACATAAAAAGGACAGAAAGGCAGCTGCGAAGTTTTGGAACGATCTAAACTCCCTAAGAAATGAAACAAACCTAGAGCAGAGGTTTATAACTACAGCTGAAGGTGCTAGGCTAGAAGGGGACGAAGCTATTGAATATATAACAAGAGTGACAGAAAAATTTCAACAAAGAAGTGCTTTATGCACCACAACAGAGAAAGATGAATTAGGTGGTGCAATGGCTCCATTTTCACAACAAGAGTGGGAAAGGGCTCATGAAAGGGTTCCTAGTAGTACATCAACAGGCCCAGATGGCATTCCAATTATGCTGATAAAGGCATTAGGTCCGAAGTTTGAGCAGGCTTTGAGAGAGGCAGTGAGCAAAATAATAATCGATGGAGAAGTTCCCGATGGATGGAAACTTAGCAGGATGAGCATGATCTATAAAGGAAAGGGGGACAAAGCTGACATAAACAACTACCGTCCTATAACAGTGACATCAGTGGTCTACATGCTGGCGATGCAGATTATAAAGAAAAGACTGCAGGCATGGATAGAGGATGAGGGGGTGCGGGGGGAACTGCAGAATGGGTTTCGGAAACACAGGAGGTTGGAAGACAATCTGTTTTCACTGACGCAGTGCATCGAAATAGCAGAAAAGGAACACAGGCCCCCATGGCTAGCATTTTTGGATATCAAGTGAGTGTACAATAGCGTGGTTCAAGAGGAATTGTGGGGAATACTGGACACACTAGGCGTGGAAGATGTAGTCACTAATCTTTTAAAGGATATCTATAAAGGTAACAAGGTAGTTATAAAGTGGGAAAAACAGGTATCCAAGCTTGCAGAGGTAAAACGAGGGTTTAGGCAGGGGTGTCCCCTGTCACCCTTATTATTCATGATGTACCTACAAGGATTACAGGCCAAATTAGAGGGAAGTGGACTGGGCTTCAACCTCTCTTTCGTCAAACAAGGAAAACTCATTGAACAGGCACTACCAGCATTGATGTACGCAGATGATATAGTACGTGCTAATGGCCGACAACAAGGAAGATTTGCAGAGATTGGTGGACATCTGCGGTAATGAGGGAGATAGGTTAGATTTCAGATTAAGTAAGGAAAAATCAGCAGTCATGATTTTTAACAATGAAGGTAGTGAGCTTAGAATACATAAGGTCATGCTAGAGATAACAAATAAATACAAATACCTGGCGTATGGATAAGCAATGGGGACGAGTACCTAAGGGAACACGAAACATACGTGACGACTAAAGGTAACAGGAATGCGGCGGTAATGAAAAACAGGGCACTGTGGAATTACAATAGGTATGATGTGAGAGTAATATGGAAAGGGGTCATGGTTCCTGGTCTGACGTTCGGCAATGGGGTCTTGTGCATGAGATCAGAAGTTCAAGCAAGATTAGAAATTAGGCAACGTGGAATAGGTAGGCTTGCCTTAGGAGCTCACGGGAATACACCAAATCAGGGAGTACAAGGTGATATGGGATGGACATCATTTGAGGGCAGGGAAGCTAGCAGCAAGATAAAATTTGAGAAGCGATTGAGAGAAATGGGTGAGGAGCGTTGGGCTAGGAAGGTATTCAGCTACTTGTACATGAAGAATGTCAATACAAAATGGCGGAAGCGAACCAGAAAAATGACTGGTAAATACTTGGAAAACAGCAGGGAGCCAATAAACCAAAAAGAATTATCGGTTAAGAAGAAGGTGAAGGAAGCTGAGACCGATATGTGGAGCATTGGCATGATTAAGAAGTCCGCACTAGAGATCTATCGAACCTTTAAGCAGGAAATTGCCAAGGAAAGGATCTATAATAATACTCGGGGTAGTTCTCTACTGTTTGAGGCCAGGACGGGAGTATTGCGAACCAAGACATATCGGGCCAATTACGAAGGGGTAGACACGGTATGCAGTGCGTGTGGAGAGCAAGAAGAAACTGGCGAACACCGATAATGTTCTGTAAAAGGCTTCACCCTTCAGGATGATGGCGCAGAGTTTTTCAAAGCACTGTGGTTTAGGGACAGTGAGGGCAAAATAGACTTTAAGCGGGTAGAATTAACTAGAAGGAGGTTATCTGATTGGTGGCTAAAGTCAAAGCACGTGTGAAAATGAAACCCTTCACTGCAAAGTACGAATCCTCAACCTCAATATTTAAAGGAAAAAAAATCTAGTTTTTAATTCAGTAAGTATTACGGCTTGGTGGCGTTTTCTGTAACACATTGCATTGATACAAGCTTACAGTAACGTTAGTCAGAATCGTCTTGGTGCACTGGAAATTTGCCCTAAAACTTCATGTGGTGGCGTTTTCTGTAAGACATTGCATTGATACAAGCTTACAGTAACGTTAGTCAGAATCGTCTTGGTGCACTGGAAATTTGCCCTAAAACTTCATGTAGCAATCTATGCACTCTAGTTGTGTTATGCTTCTCTGTCATTTTTAATAGCTGCTTGAAATAAATAACTAGTTGTGTTTGGGTACCAGCATGTTTCTACAGTTTAAAATCTTTTTCTCAGGAACCTGTGGATGCCGCTGACAGCCTGGGGTCTCCGCCAAGTCCACCACGACAGGTATTTTACAATATGTGATTTTGTTACTACCTGTTGCTAACAGATAAGGTTTATGTAGAGCATTGCTTCTGGCACCAGCTCGCAGGAATATTAGTCCAAATGGTCTCGGTGCTCAAGCAATTTGCCTTGAACCTTCAGGTAGCATTCTACGCACTCTAGTAGTGTTATGATTCTCGGTCATTTTTCATAGCTGCTTGAAACACATAACCAGTTGTGTTTGGGTACAAGCATGTTTCTACATTTCAATATTTTTTCACAGGAACCTGTGGATGTTGCTGAGCGCGAGGAGTCTCTGCCAAACCTATCACAACAGGTACGTCACGACATGTGATTTTGGAATTACGAGTAGCCAACAGATAAATTTTATGTAGAGCATTGCTTCTGGCACTAGCTCACAAGGACATTATTCTAAATGGTTTTGATGCTCTAGCAATCTGCCCTAAAGGACCCCTGACCCCAAGTTTGCAAACTCGAAATGGTTGTGTTGTTTCATAATCCTGGATGCGTAGGAACTTCTGACCGATTATGAGTAAAGAACAATGCCCTCGAGATATTTTAATATGGTTTTAATGTAAGCATCAGTGCTCATCTAAGTTTTCAGTACCTCGCAACGTCACCATCAGTATGTCGGAGACAGAGGTCCCATGTGATGTTATATGGAGTGAAGCGAGTATTGTCTAAACCGGAGAGTACTTGCAGGGCACACACAATACCCCGACTGGCATCTAGCAAGGACTATTGTTTGTCACCTATCATGCTGTCTTGTAGTAGTGCTCAGTTCTGGCTGCTTCAGCCAGGAATACTTTTCCTTGTTTGTTTTCTGGGGGGAGGGGGGAAGAGAACAGTATTGAAGCACATCGTTTCATTCTTTATTGTACACGGGCCACTAGTCTATTACGGTATTTAGGCGGGTGTTTCAAACTGATGCAAATTTGCTGTCAGTTAACGATGCAAGCATTAATTATACAATGTGTTAGAGCATTTACGATTCAATTTCTATATTACCAGAGCTTCATTACAAAGTTAAAAATTATGGTTAAAAGTCGAAAGCAAAACTTTTGTTGTCAGGAGACCGTTAAACATTCAGGCAGCACTCAAAGCACTCTAGTAATGTAATGCTTCTTCATTTTTATTAGCTACTTCAAATAAAATAGCAGTCATGCTTTGGTATACAAGCATGTTTCTGCAATATAAAATTGTTTTCAGGAGCCTATGGATGTTGCTGACAGCCAGGAGACCCTGCCAGACCCATCACAACAGGTACTTTACAATATGTGATTTAGTGGCTACAAGTCATCAACACTTAAATTTTTTGCAGGGCGCTGGAACAGTTTCCGTGACAGCATTTCCAGAGATATCTGGTGCTAAATGCGTGGATGCTATATTCAAAAATCATATTGCCATCTGTATTTTTTTTCATTTATTTTTATAACAGTTAGTGGTGTTTTTTTCTGTGGCTGTATGCCAAGGTCTCAAAAATATGTAAGAGTGGGTACTTATGAAAGGCAATGAACTACCCAAAATTCATGCAGTTATTTCAAAGGTTTCTGAATCCGCCTTTTTCACGTTAGCCTGGCACACGCATCCTTCCCCTAGCGGAAAGGTTGCGAAACAATCTCGGAGGCTATGCTTTTGGCAATACCAGCCGGCCCCTAACAAAGTCCTACTAAAACGGCAGAGGGCAGCATAGGAAAACGAAAAAAGCGGATTCATGCTGCCACACTGTTGTGCCCCACGCTTTTGTTGGTGCAATGCTTCAAGATTATGAAAATTAGCACATTATTTAATAAAATGTGTAAACATTTAATTTTGCCTCAACATGCTGGCAAGTGTGAGAAATTGTAACAATAAGTAAATTTTGCTTTCTTTTCCTATGATGTCACGAGGTATTCGTATCTCATGCACACAAGCTGCCCACAAAACACCTACCAGAACACCTTCAAGCTGCCTCTGTGGTCTAACTAAGGGCATGTCAAGCAGTCATGCGATTAGGCTCCTGTTCTGCTTCATTTCTAATTATGTCATGATGTACGGCATGAAAAGAAGGGAAGATGAATGGGAAGTGTTTTGGTTCCCCCGGTGGCACGAACCTTTTCGAGGCAAAAGCGTTCGGTTCACCCAATAGCCGCTTAAAAACGGCTTGACTTGGCTTAAAGCGTATGAATAGATGGTGTTAAAATCGGTGTGTTGGAAAACATTTTTCAGGCGACTTGGGCGTTCTTTATTCTGTGGTTCAGGCAGAGTTCCTCACTAGCTTGTGACACACAGTCTGTGGCGGGTTCATCGTATTCTAGTCGTGATGTTTTTTTCTCCGATGTTGGTGTTGGATTGGACTGTAATCTGTTTGAAATGGCGAGAACCGCCTCTGCCCGTGGGGTCGTGGTCGCTTTCTGTTGTTAGAAAGTGATTCATATGCAAGTCGCTGCCGCTTTTGTTAATTCCTGTGATGTCGCCGTGTTCAGGAGCTTCTTATCCGTGCTTATCGAGTAGTTAACGTCATTCGCCCGAAGCACAGAATTAACACCTACCAGCCCGAAGTGTTTGCCACCAAATCTACAAGCAATGGCAACGAGCGTAAAATAAAGGCCTTTGGAACGCGATTTGTGAATGTTGGTCTGATGCATGTACTACGCGGATGTATGGTAGGTGCATGCGTGTTGCTTGAGGACCGATCAAACAGCTGGTGTCACTTGGGAGGAAGTATTAACTGTGCCAACGCTTTCATTGAAGCTTGACCTTGCGTAAGTGCGCGAGATAGATACGGAATGCACAAGTTGGAATTAGAGAACGTTCTTGTCCGAGTGGCTTTATTAAGCAGTCGCAGATGATGGCAATTTGTTTGCTTAGCAGTGTGTGTTTAGATTGGGGTAACCAACAGTGAAGGTAGTTGTGTGTGGGTGAGGAAATTAGTTTTCTTTGTTGCGGTGCCTTGCAAACAAATCCGTTATTTCTTCTCTTCATTGCGTCGGTCTCTTGATGTGGCACTAGATTTTGCTATGTGCTCTTCGTGACACTTCCTCTCGCTCTAGAATGCTCTAGTAAAAGTTGACGCTAAAGTTCAGCTGAAGTGTTTAAAGTTCCTTGCAGCTAACCACAGCAACATTTCTTTGTCTATGTGATCAGATGGACGCTCGTTATTTGGCATGGCTTTTATAACGCAAAACGTTTCTTTTTTTTCGTTTACTGAACAGTCCAGAAAAAATCGGGGACATTTGTCCCGACTGGGACAGCGCGGGCAAAGTCTTGGACAGTCCAGCGAAATTCGGGACGGCTGGTAACACTAGTTTAGGCAAGTGTATAACCATGAAAAAAATGTAATAAAATGGAAATTTCATTGCTAGGAGCATAGTCGAGCTTCAATTTCTAACCCGTAAAGGTCTTTTTAAAAGTTAACATTGCCGCAATGCAGCAGTGTCATGGGGTGAAGTGCTTGCAGTGTATTGCAGTAAAGCATACATTATGCGCGCGTGTGTGTGTGTGAAATGGAAGCGTAGCACTGCTATTAGGCCTAATGCGGTGCGCCGTGCTTTGTCTCATTACTGGTCATGCGACAGACGGCATCAGCACCAACTTCAACCTTTGTAAAGAGTCCATATGTTCCCCCATAATTATTTTTTTTTATTTGTGGCAAGTGATTCACACTGCAGTAAACTTCTAGTATATCGCATGAATAATTTAAAATTGTTGCATGGCCCCCAATAAAGAAGTGAAAAATACCTGTGACAGACTCCTTGGTACTCCAGATTTTATGCCATCAGATATGTGCTCTAAAATGAAAATGATCATTATTAGTGAAATATATACTCAGGCTAGGTATTGGAGACGATTGTGCATGTTTTGCAAATTTCCTTTTAAAAGCTCATGCTTCACTTTATTGGGCTTTCTTTAGTTATTAAGAAAAATAGCTCCCCAAGAATGGTTTAAAATTAAACACGCAGTTTGTCATGGGGCAAGTTGAGCTTAGCAAGAAAATGATTTATGAAAACCATTCTGTCGCATAACTAAGAGCAAGCTGGTTTCAGGAAACATGTTGACCTGAGAGGATGGCACGTGCTCACGCATCTTACAAAGGCTGCTTGTTGTTATAATGTGGCTGTAATTGGACAAATGTCTGTCATCAGGTGTGGAGATACATCGCATCTCTGATGATCAAATTTTTAAAGAATGGGTATTCAGGGGATGCTAAAAATTTTTCTGAAGGGGTGAGCATTAGAGAGCATTACTTTATTAAAGTCTCCAATTTCATTAGGTTAGCACTGAGGCTTGCAGGTATGTTAAATGAGCATGGTCACTTGAGTAACACTCAGAGGTCAATAATTATAGGGTGAACAGCAAGGTATGTATGAAACAGGATTATGCAAATTGCAGAAATAGACATAATGAAGTTGTCGAGAAGACTTTGTTAACAGTACATTTACAGGCTTCATGCAGAATTTGCTTTCCAGCAGGGTGAATTTACTTTCGCTGATGCTTTCGATGGCATCATTGCAGTTCATAAGCACCAGTTTTACGGACTGCACGTGATGATCTTGTTTTTTCAAGGTTCATGTACTGATTAAAAAGTATAGGATCAAGAAACTTACATGCTGTCTTAAGGCATAATCAGGCTCACCATAGAGGTAAGTGGTGAGAATTTAGTTAGTTGTATGTGGGAGGTCTGTGTACATAACATCATAGTAATCTTGCAATGCTGTAGCTTTATTTGTGTAACGAGTGAAGCTTCTTTTCCTGTTTAAAATTTCTGCCAAGCAAACAAGTTCCAACAGTAGGATTTGCCCTTGGGTAAAGCAGGTGGTAAGAGTGAGCTTATTCAGAAGCCCTTCAGGAGTACCCACTAAAGGAATTAGTACCTATAGGGCAAAAATTCCAGTGCACCAAGAAGGGCAAGGGAGGACGGTGCAAGTTAATATTTCAGGAGGGCATCTTCTGGGCATCCTTCTCTAGCCACAAGCTTGTATGCCCAATGTTTAGCAGACTCCTACTAACATAAACTAGGTATAAATGTTGATTCTCTATTGCAAGATGACACACCGTATACCTTTTGAGAGTCTCCTCACCACAAGCCCTTACATTAGCCTAAAAATATTTTTTTCTACGGTGCCCTTTTTTTGTCCTAAACAGTTGTCTGAAGCAACAATATGCACATTGTGACAGTCTAGCTGGTGACCACAGAGATGGCTCCCGCTATCACGATGTATACTCTACTCAAAATGTAAGACACTGCAAAATCATAGTCCGGTGTGCGTGCATACGACCTTGAACATGTAAGCAGTGACCACTTCTCTTGTGTTCTCTGCACTGGCGCATGCTTGTCGCATGCCTGTTCAAGATTGTGACAGTGAAATTAGTTCTGGCAATGCTGTCTCAGAGGTAAGACTGTGTACACCCTTAGGAACACCATGGTGGAGCGAGCAGAGATTCATATCAAATGTAGTAATAAACTGGCAACACCATGGTGATATAAGCACACTTGCATTAATTTATTACATTTTTATTGAGGCAGACATCACACAGCTAAGCCTAGTTGTGATCTCTTTTCATTATTGTCTACATAGTTTTCCCGTTGGTCACAGCACAGGAAGAAAAATTTCTCTGTGGGAGCACCATATTTTAAGCTTGCATGACTCCAATGAAGCACTGTGCAAACAGATATATTGAAAATGTCAATACTTCGGGTCCTATAAATGGCGAACTGGTTGTCACATTCAGCCGGTGATCCTGCAGGAGCTTTAGCATATACTCTAAGGTCATTTTGCATCAACAATGCCACATACAATAGTTTAACAATGGTTGTTAATGGGCAAGATGATGCATAGCTTCAGGGAGGTAATTAAGCTAAGGGGGAAAATTATAGATGCCTAAGCACCACTGGGAAAATGAAAAAGCACAGAAAAAGAGCATCGGTCGCAGCTGAACTACAGAAAATATTTACACTGCACCACACATTCACATCGTCTAGAATTTTCCCTAATAATGTTATACCAACCTGCCTAGCAGCAAGTACTTCTAAGGTAATAAAGTGCAGAATGACACTTGCATAAGACAGGAAACAAAGGACGCGAGTTAACTGCCATCTATCTTTTTTTGTGGCTTTGGTAGAAAATATATAAGGAAACAGACACATGTGCAGAGTGACAGTGTGCAATGTCACAGTCATCAAAAACATCACTTAACATTGCCTGCTCGAGAAATTTTTCTGGTTTTCAAAGTTTCAACAAATGTGTCACAATTAAATACACCACTTCTTTTCCAGCTTGAACTGCTTCCAACAGTTCACATCCATCAGGACTGCTGCCTGTAATCTTTGTCTGGTATTTAATCTGAACTGACATGTTCTAATACTTACACACAATCAGCCATATTTGTCTATCTACCCTTAACAGCCTGTAAGTCCACGTGTAACAACACACGCTCCACCCTTCCAGTGGTCATAGTCCATAGGGGTCATTATATCATTCAGTTAGCTGCCTAACTATACTTTCATTCATTCACTTCATATTTCTTGAAAATAGAGATATGTGAACCCTACAACTGCTTTGCAAAAAACAAATGAAGTACAAGTATAACACTTGCTATGATGGCTTAATTAAAAACATTATTTCACGATGATGGCCCAGAAGCTTTCTCTAGAAAACATGTAAAGCCCATATGGAGAAGTATGTGTCCCAGGGAAATTCTGCAACTGCCAAATTCGAAGGGTGTGCAAAATATTCTACAATTTCACATACCAAGTTGAATACTGTTCTATTTGATTCAGTCGCCATTATTTGTAGAACTAAACATTTTTTACTAGTTTAATAAAATTTAAAATGTTAAGTGCACTTGAATAAAGAGAAAATGTGTAAAAGTATCATAAATTTCATTCCTGGCAGGTTATACGCATTAAACATGACAGCTTATCTAGTGCAGCTGGCTGCTTCGCTCTAGGAAAGTGATTTTGCTACCTATACAATTGTCACTTACCCTTTCTTAACACTTCTGTAGATTTTAAGGGCTTGATGTTTTCGCCAGATACTCGATTCCTACTTTTAAGATTTCTAGGAGTCCTTATCATAGCTGCAAAGGGAGATACAGCCAGTATTTGATGTACTTGTTTTTATATTGCAATGGAAATAATACATCAACTGGGAAATAGCAATGAAACATTTGTGTTAAATTTTATTTCAAATTCGTTTTGCTGCACAACTTGTGTACCAAACAGTGGCCGACAACCACTGAGTATATTTGCACCATACTCTGCCATGACGAAGCATATGCATGAAACTTGAGAGACACGAGCTCATGCATGCAGGTGCACTTATTATGTAGTCATCCCTTGAAACATCCTTAATAATTTTAAATACTTGGCTGGGCAGATGTCTGTTAAATTATTCTCGAATGTCCAGGCTGGCTACAAAATGAGCAATGCTAATAATGTTCTTGGCTTGTGCCACAAATTTTTTACCACTCATTCTTCAAAAATATTTCCTAACGCTGTTGTTGTACAACCAAACAAGAATATGTACATGCTCTTTAGCATACTGTTATTCACAAACTAAATGCCAGTTCATTAAAACTCAAGATAGTTAAACATTCATATTCCATAATTACGATCAAACTGCAGGTGAGTTACCACAACAACCAATCTTGCACTGATGTCATTATGTTTTCATTATGAATTTAGTAATTTGCATGCTTGCTTCTTTTTCACAGAGTATGCATATTATTATACAAGACACCACAACTAACTCATTTATCAACTTCAGTATTTTAGCACTTTTAATCAACCATCATATTGCAAAGTCTTGAAACAAGTCACTTTTAAGACCCACAAGTTTTCTTGTGCCCTTACAGTGCATCGAAGGCCCTGAAGTGTCAAATAGGCCAAAAGGCATTGGTAAGGCTTGTTCATAGGCATTGAACAAATCTGTTTACAAAATGTGTTAAAGGCACATGCGTGCCCATGTTTTGGTTTGATTGTACGTTAACATTAAGAAAAGAAGGAGTGGTGCGACATTCCTGGCACAAGCCAAGCATGTGGCTAGCATTGCTAACTTTCACTTCACTTCACTTTATTATCTTAAAGACCCCGGTGAGGGGGTATTACATAAGGGGTGGGTGAACAAATGGAGGTTACAGAGAGTGATCTTCTGACAAACAATATGTATTTATGTTTTGCGCAAACGTTGATGAACACGTGATGGCTGCAATGTCACGGGGAAGGCCATTCCAGTCCACTGCTGTGCGAAAAAAAAATGAGGCAGCAAAAGTAGTAGTGTGAGCGCGCGCGCATGCGATTGAATAAGGATGGGTTGTGCAGTGAGATATGCGCGTTGGTGGGATAATGTAAGGTGCTTGATTGAGGGAACTGTGAAAGAACTTGTGAAACAAACAGAGGCTGGCAATGCGGTGATGCACAGAAAGATTATCAATATCAATGTCATGTTTTAGGGATGATATGCTTATTTCTTATGAATATGAAGAGTGAATGAACCTAGTGGCACAATTTTGCACAGATTCTATTTCGTTTATTAGGTATATCTGGTGCGGGCTCCAGATGGGCGCTGCATATCCTAGTTTAGGTCTGATGAGCGATTTGTAAGCCAGAAGTTTTATGTCTAGTGGTGCGTGACGCAAATGACGCTTTAGGAAACCGAGGGGTCTGTTCGCGGATGATATGATGTTGTTTATGTGAGTGTTCCAGGAAAGGTCAGATGTTAAGCTGACGCCTAGGTATTTATGACTGAACTTGTTCGATAGCGGAATTAGAGATTAGGTATGAGAATGATAAAGGATTACGCTGGCGTTGAAATGAGGCGAGTTTGCATTTAGTAGGGTTAAGCTTCATTAACTAAAGATCACACCACTGTTGCACGAGATCCAGATCCTGTTGGAGTGTAGTTTGATCAGAAATGTTAGTAACTGTGCGATAGATTACACAGTCGTCGGCAAATAAACGGATATGGGAAAATACATGAACAGGAAGATCATTAATATATATTAGGAACAAGAGGGGTGCGAGTACAAATCCTTGGGGGACGCCGGATGTTACTGGGAGGGAGCTAGAACGGGTATTTTTAATGGAGACGAACTGAGAGCAGTTAGTAAGAAATTGTGTGGTCCATGCAAGAATGTTGGGGTGCAGGTTCAGCTGGGAAAGTTTTAACAGTAGGCGTTTGTACGGTACCTTATCAAAGGCTTTTGCGAAGTCGAGAAAGATTGAATCGGTCTGAAAGTGATGGTCGAGAGAAGAGTGTATATCATGAATAAATATAGCAAGTTGGGATTCACAGGATAATGATTTACGAAATCCGTGCTGGGAAGAATGAAACAAATTGTTGGTGTCAAGAAAGTTCATGATGTGTGAATATATGATATGTTCCATGATTTTGCAGGGGATGCTTGTTAGAGAGATGGGTCAATAATTTAGGGGGGACTGTCTGTTACCTGATTTGTGGACTGGAATGACCTTTCTCTCCTTCCAGTCGTCTGGTAAAATTCCTGTTTCGAGTGACAATGAGAACATCATTGAAAAGTACACTGCAATAATTTCCTTAGTATTTTTTAACAATTTAGAGTTAATATTGTCTACGCCAGCTGATGATGAAAGTTTTAATTTCTCAATGAGTGATGAAATGCCACTAATGGACAACACAACAGGAGCCATCGCTGGTAATGTCGTAGTAGGTGGCATCAGTGTTCTTTTGTGAACACTGATGAGAACGCGGTGTTAAAGATATTGGCACAAACAGTGTCGCTTACGTCTTCATTTTTATCGTTTGTAAGTGTGATGTCTCGTGTTAGTTGCAGGTTTATGATTTCCGAGAATTTTCTAGGGTTAGATTTCAGAATTTTAGATAAATCATTGTGATAGAATGTCTGTTTCGCTTTTCTAATTTCAGCATAATAAGCATCTTCTGCAGCATAGTACTTGCCCCATGCGCACGCATTACCATTTAACTTCGTAGCTCGGAAGAGGTGCTTTTTTTATTTTCAAGTGTTTTCAAACTTTTGGAAAACCATGGTTTATTTCTATTGGCAGTAAAGCTCACTGTGGGGATGAATTTATTAGTCAAGTCAGTTATCTTGTCCTTAAGCATTAGCCAGCTGTCATTGAGAGAAGAGGAACCGAGATTGAGTTCGAAGTATGGTAGGAAATCTCGTAATTCACGATTAATTAATTCATAATTACCCTTATCATACAAGTGAATCGTTTTGCGGAAAATAGAGCGTATTTTTGGGGTGAAGTTAAATATGGTATAGATGACTGTGATCGCTGATTTCACGTAAGTATGCAATAGATTTTAAGCTTTCGGGGCTATTTTTTAATACCAGGTCTAAAATGTTTGAGGATTCACTAGTGACGTGCGTTAGTTCGGTTACCTGTTGGATGAGGTTAAAGTTGAGGCAAACATCAACGAATTCTCTTGCTTCAGTATTTCCCCGAGGTTGGTGAAACCTGATTGAGCCAATTAATGGAGGGAAAGTTAAAATCCCCATAAAGCAGAACACGTGCGTTAGGGTGTTTATTAGTTAGCTGGGATAAGATTTTGTTAAGTTTGCGGGGGAAATCTGGGTCAGTTCGAGGGGGCCTATAGCATACGCCAAGTATTATTGCTTCGGGAGGGGCACGGCATATTACCCATAGTGATTCTAGTTGTGAAGATGTGTTGATTAGAGAGCATGAGAGTTCTTTTTTAGTGGCGATGAGTATGCCTCCGCCACGTGAATTTTTACGATCGTGACAAAAGAATATGGTATTTATCCCGCACTAACTTTATAGTTAGTGCGGGAGTTTCAGATTAATTCCAGCCTATTTTTTTAGCAATATATCTATAACATGTGGTACAAATAGTTTCTGTTAGTAATTTCACAAATGACAACACTATTATCAGCAAATCATGACGAAATTTATATAGATGATAGCAAGGAAGGGGCATTGGCAGTTAAAATGAGAAATAAGCTGGGCTTAGCTGAGCTCAAAGTGTGTTCAATTTCATGCGAAGCATTTAAAGTACTAAACTTTGTTTGGTAGTGCCAAGGTCCAGATGACTTAATTTTAATGTAAATGTTTTTGACTGACCTTGTCAAATGTGTTAGAAAATTCTAAAATAATTCAGTCTATGAATCACTCCATTAAGAGAATGGCACAATTTATGAGTAAATAGGTGGAGTCTAACTTTGAAGCGTAGTTTTAAATATATACTGCGTAGTGTTGTATGAAATGTAGGGAGATATAGAGGTACTTAGCTGCTGAATAAGCTTTGTTAGAATATAATAATAGTAGTGGTATTATAACATATGTGCAAGTTAAAATGAGAAAAAATAATAATAAATTTTTAAATTCCAGAAGAAAAAAAGAAAATTAAAAAAAATTACAGCATATTCATGGAGTGATTGATGATGAGTGGGATGAAGCGTCCGTCCATGCATGCGTCTATGCGTTCGATCGCGTTCGAGAATGCAGATGACGCATGGGTAACACCGATGAGACGCGTGCCAAAGGAGTCGAGCGCAAGCGTCTTTAACGTGCCCGCCACTCTGCTTCGTTCATGCCCCACCAACGATCCACTACGTATGACTATAAAGGAGACTGAGAGATCCGCTCGTTCTATGCATATCCAGGCACAGGCCCCCATGCAGCCAATCTGAGAGTAGGGGTACAGCGCCATCTAGTTATCTTTACCCAACTGCAGTTTCTATGTAATTCTCAAGAAAGCGCTGTCTATTATACTGTTCGGCAAATACTGCCTTTCTTTCTTTGTTTTCTCTCCTCTCGGTTATGCGTGATGCTTGTACCATATCTAAGGACACAGTGAAAGATGAGGCATCAGTACCAAAATGACTTATTTGGTTTGCATTCTTTTATGGTTTGGGGGAAGTATGAATATTTATAGCAACTTGATTTAAAAGTGTATTTATTGTGTGTTTGTGTGTGCCTGTAAGGTGTTAACTTAAAATGACAGAAAAAAATTACTTTTGACGTGTCGATGTTTATGTCACTATGAATTAATTGAAACAAAATCTTTAGTTTTGCTATTTTTGCCCTACCTTGTAGTGTTAATAGACCAGCTTTCGTTTGCAACTCAGTAGGAGAATTCGTTAGATTGAATTTGTTATAAATATACCTCATTGCCTTCCTGTGCACCCCCTTTTAATCCTTGCAATTAGTTACTTTGTATGTGGAAACCCCACAATACTATTATAATCATGTTAGTAATATTTTCATTATTATTATTATTGTATTGCTAACATTGCACTTGATTTGAAGTTTACTCATGAAATCTGTATTTCACTGTTACACTGTTCAAGGCAGTATTTATAATGTCCTTACAAATACCTACATATTTTAACTGCATTTAATGGACTCAGATATATCAGCCAGTCTTGTGGCACACCCTACAGGACAAGAATATTTTCGTCATTTCAGGACATCCCGGGGATGTTTTGGATTTTTGAAGGAGGTACGTATTAGGGAATGACTGATGCATGGCTACCTGTTTTTCATGCAACCTTACCTTATCTCCAAAAGATCAGGTGATGGCAGTATGAGGCAAAGCAGTTAGACCTTTTCAGAGTAGCTTTATGTCTTTCTATAAATTGCAGTGCCATGTCCTCCTTTGGCAGAGAGGTGCTAGGCAATAGGAGGTTTAAACTTCGATGCAGCACACAGCAATATTTGGTTGTGCATATGTCCTGTGCTTTACACAAACTGTTTTTTAGTTGTTTGCACTGCTTGAAATACCCTGTGCCTTTTTGAAATGAAACTTGTACTGGCATACAATGAACTGTAAATGTTGTCAGCATTAGATGTACAAAAAAAAAACCAACATGAAGGCAATGAGCCCTTATCACTTATTTGCCTTGCACTACAGCTATTCAGGGATGAAGAGAATGGCCATAAGGAAGATAATAATAATAATAATAATAATAATAATAATAATAATAATAATAATAATAATAATAATAATAATAATAATAATAATAATAATAATAATAATAATAATAATAATAATAATCACAATAATTGCTTTCATTATAATAAATAATTCCAGCTGATTCCATTTCCAGGCCAGCTGGTTTCATTTTCAGTCTCAAGTGGTTCATGCTGGGACCAACTGGAACATGTTGCTAATGTGTTGGCTTGTACTTGGTCCCAGCTGTATACAGCCATGGTTTCAGTTAAAGTGAACTGAAACCGTGGAGTATTTTCACCTGGAAAGGAAAGAATGTAGAAAGTGATGCATCTAAAGGCAGAAAAGAAAACAAAGAGGAAAGATAAAACAGGGAACAGAGCAAGAAAAAAAAGGCGAGCTCTCAAAGAGAAAGAGAGAAGAAAAGAGAGAAAGAAGGAGGCACACGCACACTGAACTTTTCTCGCCCTCATTTTTGAGGGCTCCTCGTTTTTTCCCTATGCGTCACTTTTTTACCATTACCAGGCTAAATTTTTGCTCCTATACACAGATTGACTGAATCGATGGCGCACTTAGATTTATCATACGTGCTCGTTGCCACATCCTGTCCCAAAATTCTCATGCCTGTCGTGCCAGAAAACAGCTTTGCAATGCAAATCACTATCGTGCAGCTGAGGAGCTGTATCATGCACAGATCATAATGTCAGCCTGATCGCACGAAGTAATGGTAATAACTTAGTAGTACCCCATGCATAACACAAACGTTCAGTGGGCCCTTAAGTTATGTCGTTTTAACTGCAAAAGTGCAAGTTGTGCTTTGCCAGCATTTTCCTCAACCATGAGCCATACACTACAGCTGTGTTTTGTATGAATATAAAAGAGAGTACTGCTTGAAATGTTAAGTACACTGACTATACAATTAAAAATATGGTAATCGGCATTTCTAAGGGTTACATTTTCTTGTAAAAAAATGACACATACTTATGTCAAGATTCGTGCCGAAAGTACGTCTTGCCCAAGGATATTTCTGAAAAATTCAGCATATTCCACGTAGCTCCGGAACCGACATTATGCGAAGCATGCCGAGGCATGCTTAGCGTGACCATGTTGTGAATTTTTTATAGCGGCACGTCATGAAATTATGCCAAATATACGTCCAAATGTTCCACACACAGACATACATTGAAGAATTCCAAGTGTTTATATAACCAGTTGTTTGCACTTGTGCAATGATGCAAACATGAACTTGAGCATTAGGAACACCAGATTCAATAAGCTGGTATGAAGTGCTGGTGCTAGTGAGGATGGTAACCCTGGACGCTGCTGCATAAATCAACTTCAGTGCATGGCACCTAGCAACAATTGACGTCAACCCGATATCACAGCTGCATCATAGGAGTACATATGTAATGTTTATAAAGCTGGATTGCCACCACTGCAACCACTATTAACGTTTCATGACCATATTAAGGTATTAAGCTATTTGAAAAGTAGGTCCGAGATCTGGCGTGGCTTTATTGTAGAATATGCTTGAGTGTCGCGCAGAATGCTTGGGTTCGATTCCTGATGAGACCGCGACATTTATTCTTTGCATTCGTCGGGTCAGCGCTGCCGATGTAAGGCTTTTTAGATGCGAAGCATCTCTGACTCACGTGTTTAACGCCGCACGTCCGTCCGTGCGAATGCACCGCAGCGCATTTCTCTCGCCGCAGGTATTGGAGCACTGCCAAGTAGGTCAAGTCGCAGCTGCGCGTTGACGTGGTGTCAATACACTGAATGCTGTGTGTTAACAAATGCTGCATCATATTCGTGAACTCTATTCAGGTGTGACATATTTGCTTTTCTCATATATCTTGTATGATTTGATGATGTTGAAAATTCGTGTTCTCTTTGGCTTCCTGGCTGTATGAAGCAGCAATTTTGCAATATTTTTCCTTTGGCCCGAAATTTTAAGCAACAGTGTCTTAGCCACAGCTTTTGGTCTCGTTGCCTCTCCTCATAATGATAAAAAATATCAAAGAATGTGCTGTTTTGTGGCATCCATCAAACATGAAAAAACAGTTATGCATGTATGCTATGTTGTTAGGCTATGCAAGGAACTGCTTCATTTTTCATTCGAGTGCACTTCCACAATGATTTTAGGCAGATATCATTTTTGCAATTTAGAAAGAAAATCTATAGTTGCATGCTAAAATTCTTTAAAAAATCTGAACAGAAGAATACCATAAATTTGAAACTTTAGCTACCTGGTACGCAATATGACACTGGCTGAAAAAAAATATTAACAGAATAAAAGATTTTAAACTCAACGTATCACTGATACCATGCATTGTAAAAGTGCAATATATAGTTTCTCAGTTTCCTTAATGTTTTTGGTACACCACAACTGAAAGGCATTGTGCTGATGGCAACGTAAAGTGGCAGAGAAAGTTTTACTGAAGAAAAAGTGGGATGCATTCATCCTATTAACCATCAAAAGGTTAAGAAATTGATGCTCAGCAGTGGAGCTTCCTCCACAGAAACAAAAAACCTGCATTGAACCACAGTGCATGTACACACCATCTCTCCAGCACTTTGCTTATGCACTCTGTCATGGCAGAATTTGGTACCAATGCAGTGAACAGCTGTAGGCCACTGCTTTCAACATGTGTTGCATATAAGACTCCATCAGCAACAACGTTTGGTGAAAACTGTTTCATTGCCTTTTTTGTGTTGCCAATGCGTGATTAGACATTCTGAATTACGAGCTTTCCAGTGACATAAAAGAAATGTACATTAAAAAAAATTGATTGGCCGTAGGAAATAATCAGGCCCTCGAAATCCACAGAACCGTTAAGAAAGGATATTCATTGGTACAAGCACATTCCTGGAGCTGAGTAGCCAGCTGCGCTACACAACTTCTCAAGTCTTTTTTCTTTTAATGTGCCAGGGCGGATGCTGTGTATCATACTGTTGCACAAGTTTTCTTTTATTTTGGTGTACTTAACATTTTAAAACATTAGTAAACTTTTAAAACATATACAGTTTTGCAAATCATGACTGTTGAATCGAACACAACAAAATAAAATTTGGAGTGTTAAATCACTTAATATTTCTAGAGATCGAATCACACTTGTTTAAAACACCCAGCCAACCGCTCCAGTTGCTGTTTTCTACAGAAATATGTTAATGCCGACGCCGTATGAATATTTAACATGGCATACGGCGTGCTAGGCCTTTGTGCGATAATTTAAGCGTGAACAGAAGCATGTAGCTAAGGTGACGTAGAAGCCGTCACTAACTAGAGCCATGCGCTCCACTGCTCTGGACAAGTCTGATTCCACCTGTACAGCTGCAGTGTTGGCATTTTTTTGGTGCATGAAATTCTCCATGTTCACTTTACATCTGGTCTATTATATAAAAACATGGAAATAAAAAGAATAACAAATAAAACCTTCTAGGTCTGAGTGAGAATAGAAGCCAAGCTGCTTGTGTGGCAAGCAGGCATTCTACCACAAAGCCACGTGCCTGCTCAAAAATAATTTTCATGCTTTACAAATACACGCGTCTAGTATACACGCTTCACAATACAATATGTAATATCGCAGTATTTCATGGTACAAATGTGCATTGCCACTGGCCATCAGAACGTGTGATTATCATAATGACTTCGTTGTTTAAAGCAGCCACAAAAAACAAAAGGCACAAATGCTACTGGAGTATTCTCTTAGGACCATGTACTGGGCGCATATCAAGTTTAAAAACATTTCATGCACATAGTTGCTCGTGGTTTAAAGCATACTACACAGTACCTGTATTGCGTGGTCTATTCTGTGTCCCATCTCTGCGCTCTTCGAAGTAACTATGTGTACGTATCAACAAGCTCGCTTAGCCACCATTTAGAAATCCATTACGCAGACTGCAACTATATGCGAAACTTTTACTAGCACAAGCCATTTTAAACATTGATTACGTAGTAATAATCTGCAGTATGAACTTTTCAAGTAATGTTACCCTGCAAAAAGTATGCACTAGGTGGTTGGAGTATGCACTAGGGATAGGATATCACTATTGTGTTCTACTCAAACCTTGAGGGTCCCCTAATTTTTTTCACCAAACAATTGTAAGATTCATAGATAGTAATGTTCCACAAGCATGGTATTGTAAATAATCACCCTTTTGGCCTATACTAGAAGAGTGGAGGGGGTGTTGTTAGGAGTGAATTTACAGGCTGTTAAGAGTGTATGGAAAATTTGACAGATTGTTGTGTAAGTATGCAAGCATTAGGGCATGTCAGTTCATATTAAATACCTGAAAAAGATCACAGGCAGGGGTCCTGATAGGACTCTTGAAAGCATTTCATCCTAGGAAAGAAGTGATGTGTCATTGACACATCTGTTGAAACTTGGAAGGTCAGAAAAGTATTTCAAGCGTAGGTATGTGGCGTTTCTTGACAATACATGACTGTGACATTGCACACTTCCATACTGCACATGTGTCTGTTTCCTAACATACTTGCTAGCAAAGCCACAACAGGGTGTTTATCAATTTAAATTTTTTCAAATGTAGTGATTTTTCCAGGTTTTTCACATAGATTAAAAGCAAACTCCATGACCATAATGTCTTCTTGGAAAATGTGCAGTGGAAAGAACACTTTAGCAGTAAAAAAATAAAATAAGAGGCACTCATATAAAACAAATGAACACATTTTACACACACACTCATAATGTTGTGAGTGTATGTGGTAAATATGAAAAAATGTGTGTATCTGGTCAAAACAAAACTTGCGACCCAGGCACTGAGGAAGTTGGCTGTTTGGTTTTTGGAACAATCAGAACACAACCACACAAATAAAATCAACTGTAGCTGCAAGTTTTAAGGAGCCTGCGATAGTCCAGCAGTGCAGCCAATGCTGCTAGGAAACGTAAAGGTGGCGTTATCTCGTGGCATTCATATAAAACAAGGATGCAACAGCCCGGCCAGTTGGCTTACTGGAGCACATTCTAGTTCATTATAATGGCTATAGCCTGCAGGCCATTTAGGATTGGATTAGATTACCTTGATCTAGACTGCTGTATTTACTAATGATTTGCATCCCCGTCTCATTTGTACATGTCTAAAATATACTTTTCAGCAAAAAGGAGTACTTACGTATTTTATGCGACCTTGTCTTGACAACGACTAACAATGTCGCGACAACGAAACTGTACAGCAAAATTTACTTTATCCTTTCTTTCACTCTCTTTTTTTTTTACACAAGGCAAACATGCTTGTTGGTGTTTTATTTCTCTGGGTTCTGACACGTGGAGCACAATCAAAGTACTCAGACACCTGCAATAAAAGCTGCGGTAGCGTTTGAAGTGCTGATGTTTGAATATGGGGTGGAAAAAAGGAATCTGTCAGACCGCAACTGCTTCCCCGATTCCATAGGTAAATAAAAGATGCAGAATCGTGAGTTAGGCAAATTGGTGAGTGTTCACCGTAGAATATTTTACAAAGGAACGGGTTAGAAGCAGTCAGAGAGGGTCACAGCAGAGATTTCACAACCGGAATTTTTTATGGAAATGGAAAGAACATATATAGAAAATATTGACTCATCAAAACTACGCACATGTACACATTTGTTACAACACAGAATGATTCATGTCTTCTCTAAGACCTTATGTTCTTCATCTAGACGAGTGTTACATGAAATACTTATGCATTTGTTGTTAGATCTAATGAAAATGTTTTGGCTACTTCACACATGCGCTAATCAACATGTCAATATTTGATATTTGTTTTCTACAAGTGGGGCACACACAGGACTGGGTAGTATTGCAATAGTATTTAAGAGATACTTTTGAGTGTCTGTATTGCTGTATCGAGGCACATTTAAAAAATGTATTTTTATCTCAGTAGTGAAATACTTTCACGGTGTATCGCATGTATCGCGATACTATCCAGGACGCGGGTATCTTGTTACTTTTTTTTTTTTGTAAATGAGCTGAGACGTGTTGACAATGGGGAAAAAAATTTCTGCTGTGACCTTGGCAGTCCACGGCAAGATATGCACCCACCATTTCTACATTTCTGCTGAGGGCGAAACTGACTCCTACCTTCTTGAAAGCGAGCTAGTTGCTTTGCTACTCGCATCCCATGATGTGTTTGAATGATGGCCTGCTTCAGCGTGACAACAATGTTATACTGCTATATTGAATTCTAGCACAGATATTTTCATTGTGAAGAGTATTGTATACTGCACAATGGGTGCCATTTTTTAAATGTATTTCCTCATGCCAATTGAACGAGTAGTGTTTGTTTTTCTCGTTTTTTTTCCACTTTTCTTTTGCAGCACCCACTTGAAAAACTGGAGCTTATTGCGGAAGCCACAAACCACCCAAAGAATTTGGTGCCGTGTGCCATCTACGATACTTCTTTCTGCAGAGCATTTCTGAAAAACGCCAGCATGGCCAAACAGCGATTCGAAAGAGGTCTTTTTGAGTTTCCTTTCGCATTCCTTGTTTTGTCCGTTTTTAATTCTTTCTGCCTTTTCTAAGATGTTTCTAGAAAACACTAAACCTTCAACTGGAAGTTCGTTTGTTTATGGTTCCAGCACATCGCTTGAACTATGCTCCTTCTAGCATAACTAATAGTGTTGCTGTTGAGTTCCGGATTTCAGTGTACAATGCGTGTGACTGATGCTCTCATACGGCATAGTTTTTTATTGCAACTGATATCTGTAAATATGTGGTTATTAACAATTATGTGCAGTGAAAGCATCCTTTGTAATGCCTTAATGACACTCGGAGAATGGCAAAAATATAATAAATCAATTTCATTTGCAAGTTTCAATGTGCTGCACATAACAAATGTTTGTATGGAGTACAACTATCCCCGACATAGACAAAAGTATTTTAGTATATGTATTCTGGAATACTTTTTTGTCTTTTTGCAAACGTATCTCTGAAATATCCTGTCACATGAATTACAAATTTATCTCAGTATCTGTATTTTATGCTTCCAAACCACGCATTTCGATATCTGCATTCCAGAATACTTTTTCGGGCATCTCTGCCCAGCCCTGAGCACACATCCACATGGCCTACAACAAGCTGCCAAATTAGACGTGATTTTAGCATCTGATAGCATTAGCCCATGCTCTCTTAAGCACACGTTTATGTAATGCCCCATTTCACCTAAATATTCGCAGCTGCAAGACAGTGGAATCCCATAAACCACGCCAGTAGTGCAAGGTGCATATCTGTGGACATGACTGGAGACACATTTGTTCCCTTTCCCTGGCTGCTGACACAATGCTCTATCCACCAAAGTACACACATTATGCACTTTATTACGTGCTGAGAATGACATGTTTATGCAATAACGAGCACCAACATTTTTCAAACCATGTGCTATCCTGTGTATGTATAGGATAACTGCCTGCCTCTTTTTCTTGCTAATTTCTAGTGCACTAGAATCACAATGATAAAACTTCTCGATCTTTGAAATAAGTTTTTCCAACAAGGAGCAAATCACGTCACCCAGAAAGGCAGAATTTGCAAGGTGAGCAACTTGTGCATCAAATGCATGCGCCATAAGGCGCTCGCGTAACTTCTGAAGAGCGGCACCCAGCACAGTTGATGCAATGGCTCCCTGTATGGTTTTGAGTGGCCAGAAATAAAATTTAGAATTGGCTTTATGAATCTAGGTTGGTATTGCTATATATGTGATCTTTGATGAAAGCCTGTCTTAAATCAAGAAACTGTAGCTCATCAATTTTTTGAAACTCCAAAGTGAAACGCTGACATTTCGTTTTCCTTAACATCTTTCTTTATATTAGCAACCAGTAAAAAGCAATTGTTAATGTCCAGTAGAACTAAGAAGTCATGGACATATCAAACAGCGTGTGATGATAACCAATTCAAATGCTTTTGCAGCTGCCCGTCTACATACCCAAGAAAAATATAAATAATTACAGGTATATTCATGATTCAATGCAGATACCAGATTTTTGGACAAAATTATTTCCCTTCCAAGACACAACGGTAGAATTTAGGTGGCCTGCATGAGCTCTAAAAACGACGCAATAGAGATGCCACACTGGCACTGAAACAACAACTCATCATTATCTTCTCTCATGCACTGCTTTATACACTTCAAATCTTCACATTGGGGCAAACAATAATATAAATCTTTTACGTCTATACCGAATGCATTACGGCACAAAGAAGGTTGTTCACTTAGTGATAAGATGATAGATTCTGAGTTAGAAATTCTTAGCGGATCACAAGTCTTCAAACGCTCCAAATTTCTTTGAATATACTCTGAAACATTTATTTACCAAGTGTCTTTTTCTGAAACAACAGCTCTTAGTGGCAACATGAATCTTCACTGAAATAAAAACTGATAGTTTTTGCCTTTTTGCCTTTTTCACACTTGCCGCTACATGTTCCTGATTAAGCGTTAGTAACAGGGCATAAACTTATTCGTTCAGTCACCGGCTTTGTGCATCAACACTTTTTTTTATTAATATATACCCTAAAGGCCCATTCAGGCATTACGCACGGGGTTTTAGTTATACAATAAATTTGCAAATCAGGACATTGCCATTATAGAATTTAAAGTGGTAAACAATGTAAAATACAGTTCCATAGACAAAGATGCAAAAGGAAAAAAAAAATTGTGGCAGGAATGAACTCAATAAGAGAGACACAGCTATAGTGCAAAAAAATATATATACAGAAAATTGCCATGAAAAAAATTGCCCCCTATCTGCATATTTGACCAAAAATGTCGTCGAAAGACTATTGTATTTTGCCTGAAAAGAGTGAATAGACAGAAATATTTATTTGATGTTTTGCACGAGAAAACTGGTGAATGGGATCCTGGAGGTGTTGCGTGAGACATGAGTGCCATCTAGCGGTAATTTCAGAAAACGAAAGGATGGCCTTTGTTATAGCGAGCACGCAGCATGCGTGCAATCTTGGAGGCCATATTTTGTAGATTTCAAGACAGGTAGCAGCACAGTATCGTCTTAGCAAAGCGTAGGAGACTCGCCTTTCCATGCGAAGCGTCGAATTGTCAGCTGCAGTGCTTAGAATTACTTATTTATACCTTTTCTAGTATAAATAAACACAGTGCACAATATCGACGTGTTGATATTGTGCCTCAAATATGCTCAATATTTGCTTTTTATTGACAATCGTACAAGTATGAACGCAGAAACTTGAGCAATACTGGTGGATGCTGTGGATGTGGTCGTACTTGAGCCTTTTTGCTGACAGACCAAAATTTTTGCATTGGAGTATCCCAAGCAAGACTATCATCTTTAAGGAGGAAATATATTTACAATGAAAGAAGAGTAAAAATAAGCACATACATGCACTTACAAACTCACACAGATAGGTAAGTCATATGTCCAAGAAAATATTGAATTGGTTTACAAAGGTGGCACGATCAATGAATCAAGCGATGTCGCTTGGCAGTGTGTTCCAGTGATGTGTGCTTCGAAGTAATGGTGAGTGTTGATACATAATTGTGCGTGCCAAAAAAGGGTGTATTTTGAATTGGTGATCAATATGTTTCAAAATATTATGAGGTGTGTTAGTACAAGCTTCATGAAGGCACATTTACTATGATAAAATGTACGAAAATGCAACAACAGTGACGACAGTCTGCGTTTTTCAAGAAGGGGTAATGAAAGTGAGTGTGTAATATCTGTAGTGCTGCAGTTGCGAGAATACCACTTGGTGATAAATCCTGCTGCTTCATTTTATTTTAATTCTAGTTAATCGATGAGATATGATTGATGTGGGTTCTAGATGATGGATGCATATTCTATCTTTGAACGGACAAGTGTAGTGTATGCTAGCATTTTAGAGGTATAGTTCACCAAGTAAAGGTTTCTTTGAATAAATCCAAGTGCTTTTGACCCCTCACTAGTTATGATATCGATGCGCTTATTTTAAGGCAGGTCAGAAGATAAATGAATTCCAAGATACTTAAATAGGGATACTTTTTCAATGGGGAGAGCTTGAATTTCATATTGACTCATTTCTGTTTTATGTGCTCTTGTAAACGTCATGGCCTTCGTTTTGGAAGTGTTAATTTGCCATGGTGACACCAAAATGCGAGTTTATTAGGGTCCAACTATAATGACTCGTTAGCTTGGGTACTGTCAATTTTTCTATAAAAGATGTAGTTGTATGTAAATAATTTGATAGTAGATGACAAACCATGTCCAATGTCGTTGATGTAAATGAGAAACAAAACTGGTCCCATGATTGATCCCTGGGGAACACCAGACTTTGCATGTGAAAGTGAAGATGCATGTCCATCCACATAAATTGATTGGCTGCAGTTGCTCAGAAAATGATTTATTCAGCTTTTTTCCAAACCAGTGGCTACCTTATCATTATACATAGAGCCATCTAGAGTTGAAAAGAAGCCTTCCTTGTCAGCAACCAAAACATGCAACTTAGCTTCCAGATGCGTCTCAGACAGCATGAACACCGTTGTGAGGAGTGACCAGGCTATGTACAACAAAGGCAAGCTGAAAAAGCCAGTAGGCTTTTTTTGTGAAGCTAAGTTGCGTGTTTTGGTTACCTTCATTTACGTACTCTTTTATGAACATAATGATAAAGAATACTCATGGATTTAATAACACCATCTTAAGGAAATGAAATGAGAAGAGAGTGTACTACTCTTGAAATATCTGCAATAAGTGCATAGCGGAGGACGTTTGCAGCTGCATCGCCAATAATAATAATAATAGCAATAATATTATACAAGGCAAGACATAGCCCAGCAAACCTCTTGTGATGGCAGTTCTAACATAAGCACCAAACTAAAAGGCCTTCAAGCCAAGCCAAATTTATGGCCACGACAAATATGCACAAATTTACCGATGTGAGAAATGCTGTGCTTGGAAAGTCAGATATGATATGTGATAGGTAGAAGGAACATACATCAAAATAGTGCATGTACCAACGTGGAAGCTAAGGAATGCTTTAGTCAATGGGAAGAATAAGCTGCCGAGCGAACTTTCTGTAGTCTTCTTTACACTGTAATCTGCCACGAGTGTGACAACATGTCAGTCTATGAGACCTGTGATTTCAATGAAAGAGTTAAACAACACAACAGTTCAAAATGAAGTCACCAAATAATGGGTGGCCTTGGATGCCCTCGCTGAACATGCGAAATATACAGGCTTTCAAATTGACTGGTCAAGCAACCGTGTTCTGGTCGAAGAAAACAAGCTTGCATCATGCCAGCACCTGGAATCCCTGCACATTCACACAGCTGCACATATACTCAGTAAGATTTATGGAACGCAGACCATATACTTTTGGTGCTTACATCACGCACCTAGTCATACTTAAATACGATGTACCTTTCTTATGGTTGTCATTCAGAACAATATCAGGTGCCCAAACATCAGTAAACTTTGTGTTATTTTGGTCAGTGTATCCTTTTTTTGTACACTAAGAAGAAACAGTTATGCATTGCCTTTTTTTAGGCCTCTTCTAGCTGTTCACTGTAGTTGCAGTCGAAGGAGTGACTTTTTGAGTATTGATCAAGGGTAATGCTTATTTTTGTGATGGTAGCACAGACTGCCGCCAGTTTCCATGAATTAGCCAGGTTTTACCAAAGTTCCTGCAGTTTTCCAGCAAGGCCCCAATTCCCCGACTTTCCCAGGTTGGTAGACACCCTGCACAAACAAAGATAGATGGCAGTTAACTCGCGTCCTGTTCCCTGTCTTATGCAAGTGTCATTCTGCACTTTATTACCTTGGAAGTACTTGCTGCTAGGCAGGTTGGTATAACATTATTAGGGAAAATTCTAGACGATGCGAATGTGTGGTGCAGTGTAAATATTTTCTGTAGTTCAGCTGCGACCGATGCTCTTTTTCTGTGCTTTTTCATTTTTCCAGTGGTGCTTAAGCATCTATAATTTTCCCCCTTAGCTTAATTACCTCCCTGAAGCTATGCATCATCTTGCCCATTAACAACCATGGTTAAACTATTGTATGTGGCATTGTTGATGCAAAATGACCTTAGAGTATATGCTAAAGCTCCTGCAGGATCACCGGCTGAATGTGACAACCAGTTCGCCATTTATAGGACCCGAAGTATTGACATTTTCAATATATCTGTTTGCACAGTGCTTCATTGGAGTCATGCAAGCTTAAAATATGGTGCTCCCACAGAGAAATTTTTCTTCCTGTGCTGTGACCAACGGGAAAACTATGTAGACAATAATGAAAAGAGATCACAACTAGGCTTAGCTGTGTGATGTCTGCCTCAATAAAAATGTAATAAATTAATGCAAGTGTGCTTATATCACCATGGTGTTGCCAGTTTATTACTACATTTGATATGAATCTCTGCTCGCTCCACCATGGTGTTCCTAAGGGTGTACACAGTCTTACCTCTGAGACAGCATTGCCAGAACTAATTTCACTGTCACAATCTTGAACAGGTGTGCAACAAGCATGCGCCAGTGCAGAGAACACAAGAGAAGTGGTCACTGCTTGCATGTTCAAGGTCGTATGCACACACACCGGACTATAATTTTGCAGTGTCTTACATTTTGAGTGGAGTATACATCGTGATGGCGGGAGCCATCTCTGTGGTCACCAGCTAGACTGTCACAATGTGCATATTGTTGCTTCAGACAACTGTTTACGACAAAAAAAAAATTTTTAGGCTAATGTAAGGGCTTGTGGTGAGGAGACTCTCAAAAGGTATATGGTGTGTCATCTTGCAATAGAGAAGCAACATTTATACCTAGTTTATGTTAGTAGGAGTCTGCTAAACATTGGCCATACAAGCTTGTGGTTAGAGAAGGATGATGTCCAGAAGATGCCCTCCTGAAATGTTAACATGCACCGTCCTCCCTTGCCCTTCTTGGTGCACTGGAATTTTTGCCCTATAGGTACTAATTCCTTTAGTGGGTACTCTTGAAGGGCTTCTGAATAAGCTCACTTTTACCACCTGCTTTACCCAAGGGCAAATCCTACTGTTGGAACTTGTTTGCTTGGCAGAAATTTTTAACAGGAAAAGAAGCTTCACTCGTTACACAAATAAAGCTACAGCATTGCAAGATTACTATGATGTTATGTACACGGACCTCCCACATACAACTCACTAAAATGTCACCAATTACCTCTATGGTGAGCCTGATTATGCCTTAAGACAGCATGTAAGTTTCTTGATCCTATACTTTTTAATCAGTACATGAACCTTGAAAAAACAAGATCGTCACGTGCAGTGCATAAAACCAGTGCTTATGAAGTGCAATGATGCCATCGGAAGCATCAGCAAAAGTAAATTCACCCTGCTGGAAAGCAAATTGTGCGTGAAGCCTGTAAATGTACTGTTAACAAAGTCTTCTCGACAACTTCATTACTTCTACTTCTGCAATTTTCATAATCCTGTCTCTTCATACCTTGCTGTCAACCCAAAAATTATTGACCTATGAGGTGTTACTAATATGACCATGCTCATTTAACATACCTGCAAGCCTCAGAGCTAACATAATAAAATTGAAGACTTTAATAAATTAATGCTCTCTGCTACTCACCCCTTCAAAAAAATTTTTTAGCATCCCCTTCAAACCTGTTTTTTTAAAGACTCAACAGGCACAGTGACGTGACTCATGAAAGGCATATCCGGAGCTTGTGGTGCAACTAAAATATTTTTGGAGCAGCATAAAAGCTGCCTGAAGCTTTTAAGCTAGAGCTGTTGCACCACATGTTACAGGGAACTAGTTCATGAACATATGCATGCATGTTCACTTGGACTTCTGCTCAACATAAACGTAGGCTTTTTGCTTTTTTGCAGACATCCCCAATTTATGTAAAGCTACCTAGCACTTTCCGGGAATTCACATAGCATTTGTAAATGACTCTGGCTTTCAACGATAGTTTAGCTACAATATTGAATCACGGACTGGTAAGACTATTTATGCATTGTATTTACTTTCCAAAAAAAAAGAGTCTGATTATATTAATGCTTTTATTAGTACAACCTAATCGTTCAATCTGTGGAAAAGTGGTTGCTGTCATCGTTTATGTACAGAATTGTTAGGTCCCCGATTAATGAGCACTTCATAAAAAAAGGGTTTTGTAACTGGTCCTTACTGCCAATTATTTATTATGGCTCGACAAAATTTAGAGTTATGGGGGAGTAAGTAGTTACACTTGGCAAACTGCTTGACATGTACAGTCGTCGAGGTCGAGAAGCCCAGCCGAGACATACCAGAATAGTGGAACACCATGCTTTCTAGGAGAAGTAAAAGTGATTGTACAGCATGCGGTACTGCTGATAAAATTTGCCCACTGTATGGACTTAAAACTTAACCACTTTGTATGAAATATTTTGAAAGTAAACTGTAACAAATAGGACCACAAATAAAAAAAAATAACTAAGTGGTCAGTTCTATATGCAGGTACTAAATTACTGTATTTTAATACAGTAAAGCAAGACTGTTGTCCAAGCACAACTAGCTCATTATTACTTTTATCTGACAGTAACCACAACAGTTAGAAACTATTTGGCTGAAGTCACGTGGTAACTTTTGTAGTATAAGCGGGTTCAGATTGTTAAGAAAGTTGGTGCCCAGCAACGTTTTCAACTACATTGCACGTTCATGTTTACTGTGATAACATCTTCAAATCGCAGGGGTAACGTATGGATTTCAAGCGTATGCCATATACTTGCTCCCTGAGAGAACACAACAACGAAGAGTGCACGCATGCTTGACACAAATAATAAAATTTATGAAAAAGATGTAGTGTTTCGTCTCTTGGTGCAGATCCCTGCAGGCACTTACCTAATTGTCACCCCATTTTGCCAACAAGCAGCCCATGTAAAACGTCCGAACATGCGCTATTATGTCGGGTCATAACCAGTTTCCTCTAACCACCTTGCACTTAGTTCTGGCACGACATAGGTTTCAAAGATCTATTTCTTGCAAACTGTGTGAGTAATTGTAGACCATTCTTCAACAGTTATTTTTGTGCTTACTCGATAGGAAAACATGAGCTACAAATTTTCTAAGTTTCCAAAATATGAATGGTAATTGAATTGTGAATGGTAATCTACACCCAGCCTTAGCATTCATTTCCTTTATAATCATTTTCAATTTGAGGCATGGCACAAATTTTGAAGTACGGCTGAAGCCTCTCATATGCATGTTTCGTTTATTTGAACGTGCCATTTAACAATCTTGAATTAACCCTGCATGAACTAACATCTGAATGCCTTGCGAATTGCCTGCCACAAAATATATTTTACTAGGTAAATTGTTCTGTGCTTGTTACACAAGCTGAAGATGATGACGATACTGACTGCCGCATCGTCACTGATGAGGCAGAGGATAGCGCGTGTACAATTTAGGTGCACACACGAGGCCCAATGTCAGTGCTACATTTCCAATTTAAACACGAGCGCGCGCAATATGTATGCTTTACCGCAATACACAGCGTGCACTTCACCGCAAGGCACGACTGCCTTGCGGCACTGTTTAATTTTAAGAAGACGCTTAAGGTGGCAATTTTGAGCGAATATTTATAGTGCTCCCAGCATATTTTCAACTTTATTTCTTTTTTTTTCTTTGTATACACCCACAAGAAAAGACATAGCTTAGAAAACCGATTATCGTAATCGGCGACAACATATTTAAGCCACTTAGAAAATAACGTCGTGTGAACGACTGGTAATATTCCATCGCTTCCAACTTGTGCATTTCGTATCTGTCTCACGCAGTTACGCAAGAAGAAGCTTCAACGAAAGTTTTGGCGCAAGCATACACTTCACCGAAGCGACACATCGATCCTTACGCTACACACGCACTTACCAGACATACACGTACGGCATACATCCACAAATAGCATAACACACGGTGTTCATGATCGGGCAAGTCGTTACCACATTGCTTATAGACAGAACGAGACCACGTATCCATGCGCAGAGGCGGTTCTCGCGAATGCATAAGGCTCCCGGCCAAGCAAAGACCACGGATAAATAACCACCGCACGGTAAAGATCCTCACAAGTTAGTGAGGAACCTTAGACCTTTCGTTCCCACCACCTAAACGTTCCCCAAAAAATGTCCAACACGGCGATTTTATCGCCGTCTATTCATACGTTTTCAGCCAAGTCAAGCCGGTTTTAAGCGGCTATTGGGTGAACCGAACACTTTTGCCTCGAAAAGCCGTGTCAGCAAAGTGCTTATACTGTGCAGGAACTTCCGACTTTGCCATCCACCTCTGCCTTTGTTGAGATAACAAGAAGGAGACGAGCAATAGTAACCTGCTCTGTCAATTAAGCGTGCCTATTTTGCAAGCACAACCCAGCACCATGAATGTCATAGCCATATGCTCATGTACTATCCTCGTCAAATCAAACCCGAACAGCGGCAAGCCTTCACAATGGTATAGTGCGCGCCGTCCAGTCATGACCATTCACATGCGCGCGCATCTTGTTTGGCCGCACTGAGCAAATCCGCACCTGTCCATTGTGATAACTGGACGGCGCGCATTATACCATTGCGAAGGCTTGCCGCTGCTCAGGTTTCATTTGACGAGGATAGTAGATATGCATATATATATATATATATATATATATATATATATATATATATATATATATATATAATAGTGTGAATGACCCATCCACAGCATTCACTACAGTAAAAGCTTGTTAATTCGAACTTGCAGTTGATTTGAACCGACGTCCTTGTTCCAACACAGCCCTGTGTATTTCCATAGGGAAAACTTCCGACAATTCAAACACATCAGGTTAATTCGAACTAGGAGCTCCTAGTTTTTGTTGCTCCTCATAGTAATCTGCTCCAAGTGATCACAACATGTTGTAAAACCAGAACAAATTTATTGGAGATGCACAGCAATGAAACGGCACCATTTCTCAGCAGCTGAGAATTCGGATACTGTGCTGGAAGCTCTTGGGCAAGCTGCCAACGATGATCATAGAGTTGTGACAAAAGAAATTCAAGCAAATATAAATTACTGATTATTTTAATTATGATTGTGCTAACTCTGCCATGTAAATAAATTTGTTTGAAAGCATAAAGAGCATCATATATTTGGCTCAAGGCTCACTGATCACATGAATGCATGTCGAGGCTTGTTTCTGGCGTATCATTGACTGATAAATTAATCGCTGAGAGTTTCATCAACCTAATCTGCAAAATCATCTGCCGCAAAAGCGTGGTAGCAGCTAATTCGCAGTAACGAGTCCAGTGGTGGCTTCTTTAAATTCCGCCCGCGTAGTGTGGTGCTATATTTGTTCATTCTAGCGCCTGCGCACTAATCTGAACTCCGCTTAATTCAAACAAATTTGTAATCTCCTATGATTTCAAATTAATGAGCTTTTACTGTATTAGATTACCATTTAACAAAGCATGTGCAGGCACACACACTGTGTGAGTGGACTTAGTTTGATTCTGCAATAACAATCTTTACTAATATCCCCTAATTAGCATTGTGCTCTGTATGCAAATGAATCAATAAACCCAATGAATAAACCCAATGAAGTGTGTAAGTGGCTTGCATATCAAGATGAGAGGCCTGTTATGGAATCTCCTGCTTGGATGCCTTTTCAGCTACTAGAAGAGAATCGGAGAGTCAATTTTATTGCCTTGTTATACAAATGCTTTAAGGGACCACTGGAGGCATCACATGGGAGGATGTGAACTAGACCATGATTATTTGACAATCAAAACAGCTATACTGTTGTTAAAACAGCACTCAGCAATTACAAGTTGAGAAACACTAGTGCAAGCTAAACATTCTGTTAAGGCGTTTACTAGCCGGCAACGAGCGAGAATATGTAATGGCGACAGTCACAGCCAAGCACGGGCTCCCAGCGCGAGCGGCGTCCTTGTTGGGTAGCCCCACTAGAAGGTACTCAAGAGTTCGACCCATTTCAGCGTTCGGAGGCTTCGCTACAATTACCCCGGGGTCGAAGAGGGAGCCGCCTGGCGACCTAACAGCTCGTTACTATGAGCGGGTCATAATAAGCCTTCAGGCGCTCCACGTTGACGATGTCTCGCCCACGGCGGCGCATGTCCGAAGATTGTTCAACGGGTTCGATGAGATAGTTGACGGGTGAGGTGCGCTCGATGACACGGTAGGCGCCTTCGTATTTTGGACGTAGCTTGGAAGAGGGGCCAGCTGCAGATGTCGGGATCGAGAGCCATACAAGCGCACCAGGAAGGAACGTGGGCTCAGAAGTGGTGGAGCCATCACGAATACTCTTCTGCCGCTCTTGCTCTTGCGTTGTAAAAGTCTTGGCAAGCTCGCGACACTCTTGAGCAAGCCTGGCTGTCTCGGAAATCGGTGTACACTCAGATGGATCCGGCGTGTACGGGAGTATCGTGTCCATGGTGTGCGACGGGTGCCTTCCGTACAGCAAGTAGAAAGGTGAAAAACCAGTCGTGCTCTGAGGGGCGGTGTTGTAGGCGTAGGTGACGAAGGGCAGTATATTATCCCAATTAGTGTGGTTGGCAGCGACGTACATAGAAAGCATGTCGCCGAGGGTGCGGTTAAAGCGTTCGGTGAGGCCATTCGTCTGTGGGTGGTAAGCAGTAGTTTTGCGGTGGACAGAATGGCACTCCGTCAGAATGGCTTCGACGACTTCCGACAAGAAGACACGGCCTTGATCGCTGAGAAGCTCTTGGGGTGGTCCGTGGCGCAGTATAAATCGATGCAGCAGGAAGGACGCAACATCGCGCGCAGTAGCCGCAGGGAGAGCGGCGGTTTCGGCGTATCGCGTTAAATGATCAACGGCAACGATGGCCCAGCGGTTACCAGCCGACGTCAGAGGAAGTGGTCCGTACAAATCGATACCTACGCGCCCAAAGGGACGGTCAGGGCAAGGTAACGGTTGCAGACCGGCGTGCGACATGTGGACTGACGGTTTACGGCGTTGGCAAGTGAGGTAAGAGCGAACGAACTGCTGCACATAGCGGTACATGCCGCGCCAAAAGTAGCGTTGTCGAATGCGATGGTAGGTCTTGAATACCCCAGAGTGCGCGCATTGCGGATCTGAATGGAAGGATTCACATATTTCTGACCGCAGACTGCGGGGTATCACGAGTAACCACTGCCGGCCGTCGGCGTCGTAATTGCGTCGGTGTAGAAGGCCGTCACGGATGGTGAAATGGCGAGCTTGACGACGCAAGGCACGCGTGGATGGCGTTGCGGATGGATCAGAGAGCATGTCGATGAGCGTGCCGATCCAATTATCCTTTCGCTGTTCGGTAGCGATGATGTCAACATCAATGGCAGAAACAGCAGCCGTGGATACTGAGCAGAGCACATCACCTTCAGGCAGAGGGGAGCGCGAGAGGGCGTCGGCGTCAGCATGCTGGCGTCCGTTGCGGTACAGCACGCGGATGTCGTAGTCTTGTAAGCGAAGAGCCCAACGGGCGAGACGGCCTGAGGGATCCTTCAATGAAGAAAGCCAGCATAGTGCATGATGGTCGGTGACGACATCGAATGGGCGACCATACAAATAAGGTCGAAACTTTGTAAGAGCCCAGACGATCGCCAGGCACTCTTTCTCCGTGACGGTGTAGTTTTTCTCGGCTCTCGTGAGCGTACGGCTTGCATATGCTACGACATATTCAGGGAATCCGGGTTTTCGCTGCGCCAGGACAGCGCCGAGGCCTACGCCGCTGGCGTCTGTGTGCACCTCCGTTGGGGCTGTAGGGTCGTAGTGGCGTAGAATGGGAGGCGACGTCAACAAATGGCGGAGCTTCGCGAACGCGTCGTCGCACTCGGATGACCATGAATTGAAGGGCCCGTTACTTCCAAGGAGCTTCGTCAGCGGTGATATGATCGTGGCAAAATTTCGTATGAAGCGTCGGAAGTAGGAGCACAGGCCCACGAAACTACGCAGTTCTTTGACAGATGCAGGTTTGGGGAATTCGGCCACGGCCTGAAGCTTGGCAGGATCAGGAAGAATGCCGTCTTTGGACACGACGTACCCCAGTATGGTGAGTTGCCGTGCTGCAAAGCGGCACTTTTTCAGATTTAGTTGCAAGCCGGCATTGCTCACACGTGCGAAAACTTCTTTCAGACGTTGGAGATGCGTGGAGAAATCCGGAGCAAAGACAATGACATCGTCGAGGTAACACAAGCACGTGTACCATTTCAAGTTGCGCAGAACGGTGTCCATCATGCGCTCAAAGGTCGCAGGTGCATTACATAGACCAAACGGCATGACGTTGAACTCGTACAAGCCGTCTGGCGTGATGAAGGCGGTCTTTGGTCGAGCGTCGTCAGCCAAGGGTACTTGCCAGTACCCCGAGCGCAGATCGAGAGAAGAAAAAAAATCGGCTCCATGAAGGCTGTCAATCGCGTCATCGATGCGTGGCAGTGGATAAACATCCTTGCGAGTGATCTTATTGAGCCGTCTGTAGTCCACACAGAACCGTCTATCTTCGCAACAAGAACAGCAGGAGACGCCCATGGACTGTCCGAGGGCCGAATAACATCGCGTCGGAGCATATCATCAACCTGATCATTAATTACTCGACGTTCAGCAGGCGACACGCGATATGGACGTTGCCGTAAAGGTGGATGGGCACCAGTGTCGATGCGATGCGTAACAACGGACGTGCGACCGAGAGAACTTCGCCAGACATCGAAAGAAGAACGATATTCCTGCAACAGGTCCAGAAGTTGGGAACGCTGTACGGCCGTAAGGTTGTCAGCGATGGAGGGGCCAAATACATCAGCAGATGCCGAATCAGAGGTGGAAACAGCATTGATGGTACACGACCTGGGACCGCGCGTGTCATCGGGTACGTCCAGGACTTGTGCGTCGTCGACTGGTTCCACTCTGCCGAGACATTCCCCTCGAAGCAAGGTAACAGCATACGGGGACGGGTTGGTTACAAAAATAGCAGTGTTGCCCTGGTTGACCTGCACGGTCGCGAAAGGTACTAGCAACCCTCTCCTGCTGCAAGCGCGGTCAGATGGCGAAACAAGTCCAATGGTGTCGGAGAGACCAGCGCAGTAGACAGACACAGCCGTCGTCGAGTTTGGAGGCACTGTTGTATCGTCTTTCGTTAGAATCTTGCTCAGTGTCGGGGGACTGTCTTCTGGCGTCAAATGCGAGAAGGGTGAGAGCTCAATTTCGGCGGCAGCACAATGGATGACGGCGTCATGGCGGGAGAGAAAGTCCCACCCCAGGATGACGTCATGAGAGCATGCCTGAATGACGATGAACTGGGCGACATACAGAACGTCCTGGATGACAACGTGAGCTGTGCACCCTGCTGTAGGATAAATGCGGTGCAAACTTGCAGTACGGAGGGATAACCCAGAAAGTGGCGTCGTCACTTTTCGAAGTAAGCGGCAGAGTTTTTCGTCCATAACTGATACGGCAGCTCCAGTGTCAATAAGCGCCGATGCACAAACACCGTCCACAAACACGTCAATGACATTCGAGGGGCTGCTCTGAGGGCTTTCACATTGCGATAGCGTCGCAGTCCTTGCCTCGGGGACTGCGACGACTAGTTTTCCCACTCATGAGCTGCCGCACTTGGCCGCATGGGGGACAGGGAACGACGTCGTGGAGACGGCGATCGTCGAGATGGACCTGGGCGAGATCGAGGTGGCATAGACGGTGGTTCTTCGCAATAAGGACGGCTGAGTTGGCCAGCAACAGGTGAAGAAATTGGAGCCGGCTGTACGCGATGGCAATAGCGGGCCACGTGACCGGCGTAACCGCACGCAAAGCAGATGGGCCGGTTGTCGGGTGTGCGCCATCTGTTCACCGGGGTAGGTCTCACCCACGTCGCAAGGGCTGATGGACGGAACGGTGGCTGCATGGTGGACTGAAGCTGAGGCTGAGGGGTTACGTCAACATACGTAGCGGGAACACCCGCTGCAAAGGACGGAGGTCGAGCGGCAGCTTCGGCGTAAGTCAGAGGGGCGGTTGCTGGAACGACTTGGGGCGGCCTGGCGACCACTTGCGCGTAACTCAGGGGCGCAGGAGCCGGAGGCTGTGGGGGGTGGTACGCAGGCATTACCTCCGCTATTTCCTGTTCAATCGCTCGACGGATGGGAGGGAGAAGGGTAGTAGGCGATTGTTGAACAGTCGGTTGGTGGGCGAAGGGCAGGAGCGAGAACTGACGTGCGATTTCCTCACGGATGAAGGACTTTAGTTCTGCCATCAACGCCACTTGGTCACAACTGGCCTCCAAGCCAGCAAGCGTTGCAGCTCGTGGTGGGGAGCGTCGGGTCATCGAACGCTGCCGGCGGAGCTCCTCGTAGTTCTGGCACAGTGTGATGACCTCAGCCACTGTGCCGGGGTTTTTGGCGAGCAGCATCGTGAAGGCATCATCGTCAATGCCTTTCATGATGTTCCGGATCTTTTCAGACTCGGACATGGTGGGATTAGATTTGTTGGATAGGTCCAGGACGTCTTCAATATAGCTCGTGAATGACTCACCAGCCTCCTGAGCACGTTCACGCAAGCGCTGCTCGGCTTGCAGCTTGCGAACAGCAGGGCGGCCGAAGACGTTGATGATTGCGGTCTTGAAATCGGACCAGGTGGCAAAATCGGACGCGTGGTTGTTATACCACAAACTGGCAACACCCGTAAGGTAGAATACCAAGTTGGTCAGCTTGCCGTCCTCGTCCCATTTGTTGGGGACGCTCACGCGCTCGTAAATAGCGAGCCAGTCCTCCACGTCAGTGCCATCAGCGCCAGTGAAGATGGGTGGATCGCGGATTCTGGGGACACCGGGACAAGGGGGTGGCATTGGAGGAGGCGTTTGCTGAGAAGCGTCGTGGTACATAGTAGATGGCAGGGTACGTGATCGTAGCTCCAAAGGCATAGACAGGGATCGCAGCACTCTCCACCAAATTGTTAAGGCGTTTACTAGCCGGCAACGAGCGAGAATATGTAATGGCGACAGTCACAGCCAAGCACGGGCTCCCAGCGCGAGCGGCGTCCTTGTTGGGTAGCCCCACTAGAAGGTACTCAAGAGTTCGACCCATTTCAGCGTTCGGAGGCTTCGCTACAATTCTTACATATTTTCTCAATTAGCAAAGTATAAAAAAAAAAAAACAGCAGCTGCAAATCAGTCAGCGGACAATGTTAGGTACTGAAAGTGTGAGGGATCTAGATATATTAGTAGTATTGATGGTTGAAATAAAGGTTGTGTTATCGAAATGATTGTGGAAAGTAACTCATTCTATTGTCTTAAAGGTTAAAGACAAATTTTTATACTTTTTGCCCGAATAAAAATAGGGTCCATGTTGTAGATGCATAAGACTTAATGTGAGGTATGCAGCAGTAAAATATGCAACTAGGCAAGTGGTGAGGTACTGTTATACAGTGAGCGAGAAAAAGAACTTTTCTGCGCATTGCGAGTAATAGCATGTTAAGCATTTCTTTCGGAGATGACACGATTATGCTGCGTACAAGTAGAATTATACCAGAAACCGAGCAGCTTTACTCTTTCTTCGAGACACTCCGAGTACATTGTGCTTTATACATGCACAAAGTGCAATATGCGAGGCTAGTGAATTACTCTAATGATGCAATATATTTCTTTTATTTCTTTTCATAGGAGGACACACCTGAAAAAGCTTATTTACGAGCAAGGGCTGCATGGTTTTTGCAATGCAAGCTCAGTCGAGAAAAAGTATTAAAAGGTTGCAGCAAACAAGGTTGAGACTACAAAAGAAGAATTCTGAGCTAAAATCAGTTCTGTCAGAATTAACCAAGGAGAATATCCTGCTCAGAGAGCAAGTGTTCGTTCTGGACGGCCTAAGCACTGCAAATAAGCATCTGCTTGAAAGGCAGTCCGCTAAGTATGGTCGAACTACAACTTCAAATAAGTACTCCCCTGAACTGAGAACATTTGCACTAACTTTAAACTTCTATTCTCCAAGAGCCTATCAGTATGTAAGGAAAGTGTTCGATACGTGCCTCCCACATCCTAGAACGCTCAGAAAGTGGTACGAAACTGTTGATGGGCAAGCAGGGCTGTCAACAGAACCTTTCAATGCACTAAAAATGAAGTGTGCAGATTCGGCAAGCAAAGGGTATCGAACTATCTGCAGCCTCATGGTAGATGAAATGGCAATTCGGCAGAACATTCAGTGGAACAGACAAAATTTTGAGGGGTTTGTTGACTTTGGCACAGGCATTGACAGTGACTCGCTACCACAAGCAAAGTCTGCATTTATTATAATGGCTGTCGCTATTAATGGACGGTGGAAGTTGCCACTCGGTTACTTTCTCGTGGATGGCCTAGTTGAAACACAAAGAGCAAACCTGGTCGCCCAGTGCCTTCATAAGGCACATGACGCTGGAGCTATGGTGGTTTCACTTACTTGTGATGGCGCACCTACAAATCTGGCAATGCTACAAGAGCTTGGTTGCAATTTCCAGCATGTGGGTGATCTCAAAACAACTTTTCCCCATACAGCAAACCAAGACCCAGTAGCTGCATTTACAGATCCGTGCCACATGTTGAAACTTGTCAGAAATGCACTGGCACATAAGAAATGTTTCACTGACCACCAGGGAGGAACAGTTGCTTGGGGGCATATTGAGTGTCTCCATAATGTTCAGCAGAAAGAAGGCCTACACTTGGCGAATAAGCTGTGCAGAACTCACACTGAGTGGCAACGACAGCCCATGAAGGTCAGACTCGCCGTCCAAGTAATGAGTACTTTTATAGCAACAGCATTAGCTGAGTGCAGGGAACTTCGCATAGAAGGCTTTAGTGGCACAAAGGCTACAGAAAATTTTTTGTTAAAGATCAATGACACCTTCGATGTTCTGAATTCGAGAAGTGTACATCAAAAAGGTTGGAAGAAACCTGTAAGTGAAAAGAATATCGAAGTTGTTGATGCTATGTTCAAAAACACAACACACTATCTCTCCTCCTTGAAGGAGCCTGGAACTGGGAGGCGAGTGATTGAAACAGGTCGAAAAACAGGTTTCTTGGGTTTCATTATCTGCATGCAAAGCCTGATTAGTCTTTTTCATTTTATTGTCTCCAAAAAACGTCTCCTAAAGTACATTCCAGCCCACAAAATTTGCCAAGAGCACCTAGAACTGTTTTTTGGCCTGATTCGAGCACACGGTGGACATAACGACAACCCGACCACGCAGCAGTTTCATGCTGCTTTCAAAAAAGTAATCGTCCAGAATGAACTGGCTGATGTCTCAACAGGCAACTGTTTGAGCTTAGACAGCATCGCCATACTTCCATGCAACAGCACTTCCAAGGCTCCTTCTACTGTACTGCTAAATATATCTGCAGAAAGGAGGCAACTCCTAGACAGCGATGCTGTTGAACAGTCTGCAATAACAGCTGCTGACCACGACTACATCATAGCTCCCTGCTGCATTGGTGAATGTGGTGGACGTATTGTGACCTATATGGCAGGGTATGTAGCACATAAACTGGCCACAAAATTGACTTGTGAGCACTGCACTAGTGCACTGCTTACAAGAAAACGAGGGAGCACACACTCGCTAATTGAAAAAAAAAAACAGAGGAGGGCTGACATATCCATCTAAAAGTGTGTTGAAAATATGTCGGAAATCAGAGACTACGATCAGGACTGCAGTGCGCCTGAATAAGTTGGCATCAAAGTCACTGCTACTAGATATTGTGCATGAAGTTCTTGATTTTTTTCATGGCAAACAGCTTTTCACTGAGCTACATGAGCATATGTTCGACAACGGCCCAATGGACAACCACTACATACATCTTGTTAGGAGTGTTGCTGAAACTTGCACTAAAGTGCGGTTGTTCCATGTTGGTAAGCAGGCAACGGAAGGCCTGCACAGTATCCAGGTCCGGCAAATGTTCACAAGATTGACTCAGTTTAAGGGGCAATAACTCGTGCAGTTGTTGTTCGTCATCGTTGCCGTGTTTTACTGTGTGCAAGCGTACCGAGCTTTTACAATAAATTTCTAACTTTGTGCTTCATGTTTATTCAGCTGAATGCAAGAAAGCAATGGTGCAATTCGGCAGGATGGTCGCCGCGGACAGCTCGATCGCTTTTTTGTTTTTCCAGGAGAAACGGTAAGTTCAGGGCACGCGACAATTTAGTCACTGTATATGCTACCTAAAGGTAGCATATACAGTAACTCTACGCGACGTAATCTAAGAGCAACATCTGAATTGGTCTTACGTAGGCGCATGCGGCCCCTCCAGATTATCCCTAGCCTGTGTGTGTCTTAGCACGCACGTCGTGACACACTAGCCTGCAGTGGCACGGGTCGGTCGTCTACGACCGCATAGAAGAAAACTTTGGTGCACATAAACTTACTGCACACAAAAGGTAAAAAATCCAAGCGCTCCAAGTTCCTTTCTAAATCGCCTTACTGAGTGAAGAGTGCAGCTCAAGGAAAAGAACATGGCGCTAAGGTCAAATTACTCTTCGACAAGTTAAGCGTAGACGATGTGCTTTTTGGTTGGAATGAGGAAAAGGCGACACGGTTTAGGCTGAATAAGAAAACAGCATGACAATATAGCACTAAAAATCAGTCATTAAAAATATTAAACATCAAGTGCAGAAGTGTAATCAATAAAGCTACCGAACTCGAAAGTATATTACTAGTGCACGATGCCGCCATCACAGTTCTCACTGAGACTTGGCTACATGAATCAATATACAACAGCGAATTCGTTCCTGCCGGATATACTATGATTCGAAAAGACTGAGGCAGAAAAGGAGGAGGTGTTTGCATTCTTTTTAAAAAACGTTTGCGTATAGTGAGCATGTCTGACTTGACTGGCATTGAGTGCATATTCTGCAAAGCGTACCACGGTAAGGTTGATTGACATGTTGGAATCGTTAAAGGAGTATCTACATTCGAATATAAAACCCGGTGACAAAGTCATTCTGGCTGGAGATTTCAACTTGCCGAATACAGACTGAACGAATTTCTCGCTCAATAATCACAATGATCTCTTGGGAGAAGCAGTGCTAAACAATGCGTTCACTTTTGACCTATTTGAAATTGCAACAGACTTCACTAGAATCGAAGAAAATTGCAAATCAGTACTAGATCTCTTTCTAGTAAGTGAATCCATTAGTGCCAAAAGTTACTGCGAAGTAGTTCCGGGAATTTCAGACCACAAGGCTGTGTTGCTTACCCTAGTTAATACTTATATAAACAATAATCCTACAATTTTGTAATTTCCAAATTTCTCTCTTACTGATGATGTGTCAATAATTGACCTGCTTTCCTTTAATTTTGATGATTTCTGCAATAGCACTTGTGATGTACACCACCTTTGGGACAGATTTAAACAGATTGTGAATGAATGTATCGAGTGTTTTATACCCAAGATTACAAAAAAATGTAAGGGTAAGAACCCATGGATTTCAAGGGAGACATTGCAATCTAAAAGGCGACTAAAGCGCTTAAAGAAAAGGTTAACAAACAACAGAACATTATTTATAATGCAAGAAATATCGAAACTTTCTTTACAAACTAAAGACCTAGTAGCTGCTGATAAAAAGCGCTATTACGGTGAATAATTACCAAGCTTTATAACCACGTTCCCCGAGAAATTTTGGCGTTCGATTTCTCCACCCTCCACTGAATGTGATACATTTGAAGTTGATGGCTGCCTGACTCGCGATAGTGCAAAAATTTCCCATGCCTTTAACAACCATTTTAAATTGGTGTTCACCCAAGATAATGGTATATCACCTGTGTTTTATGCATTCCTACCACCGATGTCTGATGTCATTGTTTCTGAAAGTGGTATATTTAATCTTCGGCTGAGGCTTGATGCCAAAAAATCACCGAGGCCTAATGACATTTCTAGCAGCTTCTTGAAAAGGTACGCTGAGTGGGTGTCAAAATATCTTCACGTCATTTTTTGCAAGTCTTTACAAAATGGAGAAATACCAAGAGACTGGGGAACCGCTAGAATTCAACCAGTTCACAAGACCGAAAATAAGAAGTCCGTTAAAAACTATCGTCCAATTTCATTAACATGTACAGTATGCAAAATTCTGGAACATATCATTTACAATCACATCTGCGAATTTCTAGATAACTATAATGTTCTTACCAAATTTCAGTATGATTTTAGGAAAGGTTATTCGACAAACACTCAGTTAGTTGAAACAATACATGACTTTGCCAAATCAATAAATAGTAGAACACGGACTGACATTATTTTTATGGACTTTTCGAAAGCCTTTGATAAAGTATCCCACACTAAACTAATATATAAGATAGGTAGAATAATCAATAATTCCCAAGTAGTTAACTGGATTTCTGCATATCTCACAAAACGCGAACAATTTGTTGTCTTTGCTGATTCCTGCTCATATAGACATCTTGTTGACTCTGGCGTTTCGCAGGGCTCAGTGCTAGGACCACTTCTTTTTCTGCTGTTTATTAATGATATTGTTGATGGCATCCCTGTTAAAATCAAACTCTATGCTGATGACTGTGTACTTTATAACGAAATATGCTGTCCCGCAAACCAACACGTGTTAAATGATGCTCTACAAAAAGCGTCCGCCTGGTGTGATGAATGGCTATTAACTTCGAAAAAACAGTGTTTATGCAAATAACCAATAAAAAAATTCTTTAGAATACGAGTACTCTAGTACCCATACTAAACTTTCCCAAGTCCCACATTACAAGTATCTTGGCTTATGGATCACAGATGACCTGAATTGGACGAAACACATTAATACAGTAACTAACACTGTAATGCATAAACTGTTCTTCCTCAGAAGAGCATTGAAACTCTCAACCCCCTCCGTCTGCCTTCTTGCTTATAAAACAATAGTTATACCGACTCTGGATTATGCTTCCATTATATGGGACCCTTTTACCGAAACTAATATCAACAACCTAGAAAGAGTACAAAAAAAGGCCATTCGTTTTATTTATAACAGCTTCGGGTGCACTTCAATTACCGAACTTTCAGCTCGAGCTAATCTACCAATACTAACAGAAAGAAACCTCTTACCTAGACTAAAATTTCTATATCAACTAGTAAAGGGACATTACAAGACAGACATTTCTGAAGTTCTTTCATTTTCGTCCGGATATGCAACTCGACAAAGGCATGAGCGCACAATAACACCCTATGCAACCCGTAACAACTGCTTTAAATATTCATTTTTCCACGAACTATAAACGACTGGAACAAACTAACCAACACCAAAGTTTTACAGTCATCCTTAACATTGTTTTCTTCTAGCCTCAATAACAGTGTTTAAAATAGCATGCCAATTAAGCTCTGTTCCCATAAACATTCGAATTTTTGTATATTTTGAGTTGCTTTGTGCATACTTTTGTTTCTGTGTGTTTTTATCTTCCTGTTTTGAAAATTTGTTCGTCTGCATATTGACCATTTATGTAATTCATGTAACCCACCCTGCGAAAATCCCTAGTAGGGATTGCAGTATTCATAAATAAAAAATAAATAAAATATCTCTGTTTTATTCTTAACTTTATTGGTCTGCTTTATTTGTTCTACTACTTATACATTTATATTCCCTCAAGTTTGCTCTTCTGGCAAGGAGATTTGGGAAACAAATACATTTTTATGTGGGCAGGCATTATGCATCACCAAACATTCTGCTTAATGCTTCATAAAATGACCAAATTCAGTTATTAACATTCATGGCAATAATTAGGAGCTACCGGAAAGATCTTGGAAGAGGTAGTCGAGAAGCATTGTTAGGTCAAATTGTCCGTTTCCTAAGAGCGTCCCAACAAGTTATTTCAAGTAATTTTTTATAGGCACTGATTTCTTTATTGTCTTACTTTAACAGGTATGTTGACGATACTTCATGATTAATTGCCATAGCTATGAGAAGCGCCACCTGTATCGGGTATCTCGATTTATTCACCATGACTGCTTGAAATGGAAGGGCTTTTTTATTTTGGTTGTAATTATTTATCTTCGTTTGTCTACCCTATTTTATTTTTTATTTTTATTCTTGTTATTACTAACTGCCAGGTAATCGTAGCTATGGGCGGCTGGAAGCGGTATTGTCTCGTGACAACGTGTGTAACTATGCTGCCATGCCCTATCTTTTTGTTTGTTTGTTTGGTTGCTATCGGGTCTAAGACACAAAAAACTGATGACCGCTGGGCGCAAGCACCCCCGCAATGTTTTGTAAAGTTTGACATTGTCGCAGATTGTGCTGCTAAAATTACGTGCAAATCCTGCGGCGACAGCTGCATGACGATAGAGGTAAAATACTAGAGCTGCATGCACTTCGATTTGATTGCACATTAAAGAATACCACATGGTCAAATTTTCCGGATCTCTCACTTCTGCGATCCTCACATTCATATCTCAATATTTGGACATAAAAGCTGAACTATTATTTTTCAGATTACGCGCACTACGCGTACTCTTACTAATTCGCGAGCTTACGCATGCAACAGCGATAACACTTGAAGGTGCGATTACTGCTGTATAAATACGAGACGCATTCTGCCGATATTAAAATTACCGAAGGCCTACAACACTTAATGTCGCTATCAAAGTGCAGCCAACTTCCTTTGTACTTTTGATTGCACAGTTTTCTGGGAATGAGTTAGCTTATGGGGAATTTCATTTTTACCAGAGTGACTGGCACTTTATTCAGGGTCACAATCACGTGACAACACAGTAGGTCTGAGGCGTTTCTGAGGTACACATGTCCTCTCGCTCAAGAAAACTGATTGCACCTTAGTGAGTATATAGATAATGAACGATTTATGCCAGCAGATATTCAGAATAAGAAAAGGAATAGCAGCCTTATGCGCTCTATGCAGGCCTCCCTATATACGCAATGTTCCATAAAAAAATATCGCTACCAGCATTTTTGCGGCTACACCAGTGACTCAAAATTTTAAGACGGTCATTTATGAATAAGCTGAAACTGCAGACTGGTATTTGCACCATCGTGCGAAGGCTTCTAATTAAAGCTCGTGTGGCAATCCGCAAGCTGGTTGGCAAGCTAAGCAGCGGCTCCCAGGAATTCCAGAACTGACAAGCAAGAAGCACTATCGGCAAATTGTCTACAGAGATGGGTAACAGACCAGGCTAGTTGGTACTCCATATTCAGAAACATAATTGCGTGGAAGCAAACAAAAGGGAAGAAAAGAATAAGTTCCTCAAAAGTAAACTGTTGAACTATGAGACAAAAGTTTTCATATACCAATAAAAATTTCATTAAAATGAAATTGGGCACATTTCAGAAATCTTAAAACCATCGTCTTTGTGCACATGCGTTCGCTACTAGATTCTGGGGGTCTTTAACAACAAGTTTGCAAATATGTCTATGTATCTTAAAATACTATTCGCAAGCATCATACCGAATACAATTTTTGAGGAAGTATCCTGTATCTGTATCTCCAATACTTTTTGTCCAAGTATCTTGTGTCGTAGTGTGATACATTTTCAAAGTATCCTTGCCCAGCCCTGTGTAGTACCAACAAAGGTTAGTAAAGGCTTGTTATTTATTTTATACATACAGTAAACCCTCGTTAATTCGAAGTTACTGGGACCGTGAGTCGAGTTAAGTGGGTTTCAAATATCAGAACCTCACTTTGTACTTATCGACAGTGTTGATAGACGTTGATTACAAAATAATGTACGAATCGTAGACCACTTTTGCAGGTCACAGGCAAATGGGTTGTGTATGTGTGTTGTAAGACACATACACACACCCCAAAAATGTTGTTAGACACACACACACACCCAAAAAAAGGGTGGGGGGCTGACACTTCTGAGCCACTCAGCTGGTTCAACAGTGAGACTGATCAAAATTGTTGAAAGGCCATCACAGCTAAACACTGAACTTGGTGACTGAATCGCGCAGTAATGTGTTGTTGTTTGTCAAATTCACTGTATCTAAAAAGTTCCGCCACGGCACAAGTGGAAGGCTAAACATCAGGCCCGCGTGCTTATTGTGACAATTTCTGCGGCATACGCACGATTCTCATGAACGCTTGCATGGTGAGAGTTAGCAGCACTTGTAGAGCTGCTGCATGGTCAGTCTTCAAGCCGGACTATAAATGCGAGACAAAGCATGAAGGGCATCAGTAGGGTGAGCAACATCTCCTGTCAATGTTGGAGCTACGACATTGAAAATGCCGACTGCCGTGCAAAAGAAAAACCTGATGGAAAGCTGTGTCTTTTAAGAAAAGAGCGTGAACTGCAGAGGCTGAGTTAGATTGTCTCCAGATTGTTAGTAATAATGAAGTACTTGTTATGGCCATTAAAATGAGCAATTATCTCTTTATTTTTAATCATGATTCATCGTTTTCAAATATGTGTGTGAGGTAGAACTTGAAAGCTTCGCTGAAGATGTAGTCAGTGAAGTTGGTGATCATCCCTCATTCCGACTAAGGTGCAGTGGTAGCGTGGAGCTCAAACAGGTCGAACCAGTCCAAACAGGTCGAACCAGTCTTGTACGGGTCCATCGTCTGCTGCTCCAGTGTATTTGGGGATGGGAAGGTTAGTTGATGGTTCCATCATGATGCTTGTCAATGTGTGCAGCTAGGATATGCTTTGGTAGACACTGTGTCTTCGGGCGTCTCATTGAAAACGTCGTCGATAGAGTAGCAGGCAGGTCTTCATACTGTTGGCTTATATGACGCTATGATGACTGCGGGACGTGGCCTGGCTTATATGCCATGTGTTTATTGACAAGATAGCGTTAAAGAGCTCGTTTCGCAGAAATTCTTCCGTTAGCGCTGTTGATTGTGAACGAAAATAAATCATTTTATACATGACCGAAAAATCGATAATGCAAATAAAATAAATTAATTATAAAAACTCCTGGAGCAGAGTGGGGACTGAACCAGGGTTGTTTGGGTCCAAGTGGCTATCGAACCCTGGTCGTGTGCATGGCAGGCGGATGTTCTACCACATGACCATGCCTCTGCTTGTGAAAACAGTGAAAAGAACTTGCTCTATTTAGAAATGCAGTGAAAGTAGCTCTCATGCTTCACATACATGTGTGTCCTGTACACATGCTTCACAATGCAACATGAAAGATTTCAGTAATAATGCATGAATGCACGGTACAAGCGTCCATTGCCAACGGGGGTCGAACATGTGATTATTATAGTGGCTCTGTGGTTGAAAGCTGGTACCCCACTACAAAAGGCACATATGCTACTGTGCCTATTTCCTTAAGGCCACATAGTGGGTGCATAGCGAATTCGAAAAGGTTTCATGCCCTAAGCGTTTTAAGTACGCACTAGGAACAGGATGTCGGTATCGCATTCAACTCCCAACTCCTAAAGGCGAAGCTTTAGGGTTCCCTAATCACTTCTTCCTTCTCTACTTCTACCATCAGTTACTTCCTTCCAATATATATATATATATATATATATATATATGCCATTACACCCGCAACTGACGCTAATGAACCTATGGATGTATTCTGCAAGTCCATTGATTGCAACCTCACGACTGGGCAGCAGGAACGGCTGATCAAGCTCCTACAGCGTTTTCGAGCCTCGTTTGACCCCAATCAGCCTTCCTTAGGTCGAGCGTCATCTGTTGTTCACCGTATAGACACTGTTCAAGAGATGCCATTGCGACAGCGTCCATATCGTGTGTCAACTACCGAACGCCGTGCCATCAATGAACAGGTTGACGACATGCTGACACGTGACATAATCGAACCGTCAAGCAGTCCCTGGGCCTCTCCAGTTGTGTTGGTGAAGAAGAAGGACGGATCCATCAGGTTTTGCGTGGACTGCCGACGTCTCAACCGAATCACGCGCAAGGATGTCTATCCGCTGCCACCCATTGACGATGCCTTGGACTGCCTACAGGGAGCCAAATTTTTCTCTTCTTTAGATCTGCGCTCTGGATACTGGCAGGTACCCATGGCAGAGGCCGATCACAAAAAAACAGCTTTCATCACGCCTGACGGGCTTTACGAATTCACAGTTATGCCCTTCGGCCTCTGCAACGCGCCAGCTACTTTCGAGCGAATGATGGACTTTATCCTTCGAGGCCTCAAATGGAACGTTTGCATTTGTTATTTAGATGACATTGTCGTCTTTTAAACTGATTTCGCAACCCATTTAACCCGCCTCGAGAAAGTCCTCGCGTGTATTTCTGCCGCGGGGCTGCAACTGAATCTGAAGAAGTGCCATTTCGCCGCTCGAAAGCTTACGATCCTTGGCCACGTGGTTTCAAAATATGGCATTCTTCCTGACCCTGCCAAACTTACAGCCGTTTCAGCGTTTCCCAAACCAACCACCATGAAAGAGCTCCGAAGCTTCATAGGCCTTTGCTCTTACTTTCGGCGCTTCGTCCGCAATTTTGCGACGATCATCGCTCCTTTGACCAAGCTCCTCGCCGGCTTTAGAGACCTTCCAGCCTGGTCTGCCACCTGTGACGATTCTTTCAATGAACTGCGCCGCCTCCTCACGTTGCCGCCTATTCTGCGACATTATGACCCATCAGCACCCTCAGAGATCCACACCGACGCTAGTGGTGTCGGGCTAGGCGCTATTCTTGCACAGAAGAAAGATGGCTTCCAAGAGTACGTGGTTGCCTACGAAAGCCGAACTCTTAGCAAAGCCGAAATCAACTATTCCGTCACTGAAAAGGAATGCCTCGCCATTATTTGGGCGATAGAGAAATTTCGACCTTATGTGTACGGGCGCCCTTTTGACGTCGTGACTGACCACCACGCCCTCTGCTGGTTGTCGTCACTGAAGGATCCAAGCGGTCGCCTCGCCCGATGGGCATTACGCCTCCAAGAATATAATATTCGCGTGGTCTATCGCTCCGGCCGGAAACATTCGGATGCAGACGCCCTATCCCGTTCGCCCCTACCCCCTGATTCGGACTGCTGCGAAAGTCTAACCTGTGATGCCACTGCCGTCGCCATCGCCGACATGCCATCTGAGCAACGCAAGGACCCTTGGGTTGCTTCGATTCTAGACATCCTGGCTGGGCGGACGGCTTCCCCCCCTTCTCACACGTTGCGTCGGCAAGTCGAGCACTTCGCCACTCGCGACGACGTGCTGTACCGACGCAACTACGCACCTGGTGGACGTCAGTGGCTACTCGTGATTCCACGTCATCTGCGATCCGAAATTTGTTCCACGTTTCATAACGACCCCCAATGTGACCACGCAAGTTTCCTGAAGACTTATTCTCGCATACGTCTCCGATATTACTGGCATGGCATGTACCGTTTTATACGACAATACGTTCGAGAGGAGGAGGTAAAACTTTATTAGACCAAGGGATTTGGGCACTTACGTCCCAGGGTCCCCGCACGACCCCACTGCGCTATGCGTTCATGAGTTCATGCAGTTCCATGACGTGGGCGGCCCGGTCAGTGGCGATTTTCTGCTTGGCCGGGTCCGTCGAGCACAGCAAGGTCTCCCATTCCTCCCATGTGGTCAGTGGCTCCGGGCCCCGCAGGGGAGGGTCCGCCGGGCATTCCATGAGAATGTGGGTAAGGGTAGCGTGGGGGTGAGTGCATTGAGAACAGGACGGGGCGTACGCTCCCGGGTAAATGCGGGAGAGAAAATAGGGGGAGGGAAGGGTGCGGGTCTGAAGGTGACGCCATAATATTTGGTGAAAATTTTTGAGGGATCGGTGGGGTGGTGGGTATAGCTGGCGTTCGGCGCGATATGACTGGGTCATCTCGTTGAACGAATGCATACGCTCCCTGGAAGAGCCCGACTCCGATTCCGCCGCCGCCCGGTTAATGAGACCTCGGGCGTGGTCATTGGCGGTTTTGTTGCCGGGATTTCCAGAGTGTGCAGGCACCCAGATCAGCTCCACATGGCGGGCCGGGTTTTTGGTGGGCGAGCTGAGAATTCTGAAAGCGCTCTCGTGGACTCGTCCTCGCGCAAAATTTAGGATCGCGGTTTTCGAGTCGGAAAGGACGTACCGGGCATCAGTGTGTGCGAGGGCAAGCGCGATCGCCGCTTCTTCCGAGGATTCCGGGGTGGATGCAGGAGGAAGGTGGAGAGTTGCAATGGGTTAGAGTGTGCGATCAACGACTGCAACTGCCGCGTCGTCGCCCGTGCAAGCTGCATCCACCCATACGGCGTCCTCTTCAGAACCGTAGTATTTGTGGAGAGCTTTTGCACGGGCCTTGCGGCGGGCCGAATGGTAGGTAACGTGGGTGTTTCTTGGGAGAGGTTTAACTATTATCTATGTGTGTATGGGTCGGGGGATTGGTAGAAGTGTGGGGTCGGCTGCTGGTATGTGAATATTGAGGGTGTTAAGTGTGTAGCGTCCGGTGAAAGTCTGAGCTAAACGAGTGTATTGCGCTCGTCTGTGGGCCTCAGTGAGTTTGTGTGTGGTGTTATGGAGCCCAAGCTGAAGAAGTTTAGTGGTCTGTGTGTTAGGGGGGAGGTGTAAGGCCACCTTGTAGGCTTTACGAAGCATGGCATCCAGGGTGGCTATTTCTTCTTGTCGAAGTCGGGGATACGGGATTGTATAAAGGAAGCGGCTCAGTATGAAGGCATGAATGAGACGACACAAATCGTGTTCCTTCATGCCATAGTGTTTTCCAGAAACTCTGCGGACGAGGTGCGAGAGCGCATCCGTCACCCGCTTGAGTTTCCGGATAGTGAAAGTGTTACGGCCGTTATTTTGGATGTGAAGGCCCAAGATTCGGATTGTGTCGACCTCTGGGATAGGGCGCCCGTCCAGAGTAACGGTGATGGGGGCAGTGGGAAGAGTACGTGGTGAAGGGCGTATGAGAAGCAGCTCAGATTTTTCCGGGGAACAGGAGAGACCAAGGCTTTGTGCGTGTTGTTGTGTAATGTTTGCGGCGGTTTGTAAGGTTTCCTCTATGTCGCCATCACTACCGTGGGTGGTCCACAGTGTGATGTCGTCTGCATAGAGGGTGTGGTGAAGATGAGGGATATTGTGAAGAGCGCGGGCTAAGGGAATGAGTGTGGCATTGAAGAGAAAAGGGGAAAGGACCGAACCTTGCGGAGTGCCTACACCACTGAGGGTATATGGGGGGGACGCATGGGGGCCCATATGAACCTCGGCCGTGCGTCCTGATAGGAAGGCTTGTATGTAGGCGTACATACGAACGCCCACATTGAGGGGGGAGAGAGCCGCCATGATCGCTCGGTGTTCTACTCAATCAAAGGCCTTGGTTAAGTCCAGGGCCAAGACGGCTTTAGTATGATGAGAGGATCAAGAATGCCGTGCGTCAGTTGAAGCATGGCATCTTGGGCGGAGAGACACGGGCGGAAGCCCACCATGCTGTGCGGGTATAGGTTGTGGTCGTGCATGTGTTGAGTCAGTCTGTTTAAAGCAACGTGCTCGAGAAGCTTCCCGACACACGATGTGAGTGAAATGGGGCGGAGGTTTGATATGGTAAGGGGTTTGTTAGGTTTAGGGATGAATACAACCTTGGCATGGCGCCAGGATTGCGGCAAGGTGCCTTCCTTCCAGCATTTATTAAAGTAATCTGTGCAATCGATTGATCATCCAGATTACGGAGCATGGAGTTAGTTATCCCGTCTTTCCCCGGTGCGGAGCTTGTTCGGATGTTCTGGAGGGCCATACGGACCTCTTGCTCCGATATGTCGTTGTCCAGGGCTTCATTCGGGGCTCCCGTGTAGGGCGGGAGAGGGGAGGAGGTGCCGGGTGCCGTGTGTGTTGTGCGTAGTTGGTCCAGAAGGGTGTCAGGGGAAAGCGTGGAGTTGTGAATAGGCGTGTAATGTGATGTTGTGACGTTGTGCGTGAATGTGTAGGGTCGATAAGGTGCCGTAGGAGGTGCCATGCGTGCTTGGTAGAGAGGTTGCCAGCTATGCTGTTGCACACCTGACCCCAGTTGGAACGACACAACTCCTCGGCGTGCGCAGTTATTTGTGTCTGTAGCGTAGCCAGTCGGCGTCTTAACGTTCGGTTATGTTTCTGTCGTTTCCATCTCTCCAGTGTGCTGTGGTGCGCCTCCCAGAGGTGGGCTAAGCGAGTGTCCAATGTAGGGGTGTTGGGTGGTGTGGTAATCTTTTGTGTGTGTGCGGTTATATCATCTAGGAGAGATGAGACCCAATGATCAATGTCTTGTATCGGGGTATTGGGGAGTTCCCGACGAGCGGATCGGATAGCGTCCCAGTGAATCAGATTGTGGGTGAGGAGTCGAGGTCTGTGTGGTGTGTGAGGTATTTGTATGGCGATAATATAATGGTCGCTTCCAAGTGTGTGTTGTGTACGAGACCATGAGATATCTTTGAGAGAACGGCTGAGTGTGAGGTCTGGACTAGTGTCCATTGTTACGCTATTGCCGATTCGGGTTGGTGTGAGAAAGTTGTTATGTGTAGCGAGGCGCAAGTCTTGAATGGTAGTCCAAAGCCTGCGACCCCGTGCTGTGGTGTACCGATAACCCCAGTCTGTATGCTGAGAGTTAAAATCGCCGCCTATGAGTAGGGGGTTTCGGCCCGCGATGCGGTGAATTCTCTGCAATAGCGCATCGAGAGTGGCCATGGCCAGGCGTGGGGTGTGGTAGATATTGGCTATAAAAATCGGAGGTGTGTTAAGTTTCGTGGGGATGAGTACTATGAGGACTCACGGAGTGGAGGAGGTGATTGTGTGTTCTTGGTAGGTAAGGGTGCGATGAATAAGTGTGGACACTCGGGGAGTGTCAGTGGGGTCTGAGTGTACTGCATGGTAACTTGGAAGTTTGGCTTGGTGTTGCGTGTCCTGTAACAAAAGAAGTTTGGGTATGGCAGGGAGGGCAGGTATTAAGAGCTGCAGCGGTGCGCGCTTGCCCCGAAAGTTGCGGCAGTTCCATTGGATTAGTGATAGGTGGGTAGAAGTATCACGACCCGCCATATTGGAGCGTGGGCGGAGCTAGGATTGGTTTTTGTTGCTGTAGTGGAAGTGAAATAGAAGGAGCAGGTGTGTGTGAGATGTAGGTAGAAGACCCCTCATGTGATGAGCTGGTAGTTTCGAGCCTCTGAAGGTGGGTCTCAAATTGCGTAAACCTAGTTTCTAGAGTTTGGGTTAGGCGTGTGAATAGTGCATCCATCTGTTGCTCAAAACGAGTAGACAGCTGCTCGACTATCGTTGAAAATTTAGCTTCGATGCGCGCCTCCAACGCTACCAATTCGGCGTCAAATTTGGCTTTCAAGTTTCTTAGGTCAGCCTGATAATCATCGACTGAGTCTGAACTGCGTTTCTTTTTAAGGGGGGGGTGAGGAGTGTGTGGCGGGGCTGTTGGGTGACTGCGCAGTGGGTGGGGTGACTTGTTCTGGGGACGGCTGTTGCAAAGGAGGTGAGGGGGGAGTAGGGCTTTGTGTTAGAAGGGTTGTGAGACGGCTTATCTCCACACGCAGGGCCCGGAGCTCCTGGTCACGGGGGTCCGGGGCAGGCGGAGTGTTGGTTGCCGGTGGTCTGGTCCCATTGGGCGTCTCCAGCTTGTCCGCCCATGTAGGTTGGTCGGAACTCTTCGACTGCCCTTTTCGTTGGCCGGCATGTGGCTCAGAGCGTTTGGTGCTTGCACCGCGTAGTGAGTGGTCTACTTCTTCCTGTGATCGTGGTTCACGTGGTGACTTGGGCCTGGTTACTTTAGGTAGGTGCCGGTGCTTACACTTCCGGGTCCCCGACAGATGTGGGCCTTCGCAGATGATGCAGACTGGAGTACACGTTGGATTTGCCTCCTTCGGGTGTAATTGGCCACATCTGGGGCACCTGTGCGTCCTAGGTTGTATGCATACATCCGTGCGGTGGCCTATGGTCCGGCAGTTACTGCACGTCTCGACCCTTGGTGTATAGGGCGTGCACAGATGCAGTCCTCCACCATAAACAATCTTTCGTGGGACGGTGGCTTGTCCAAAGGTAATGAGAATCGATCGCGTGAGTCCCATTCGTCGAGTGTCTAGTATAGTTTCGTGTGGGTTGCGGTATGTGAATATTGAGGGTGTTAAGTGTGTAGCGTCCGGTGAAAGTCTGAGCTAAACGAGTGTATTGCGCTCGTCTGTGGGCCTCAGTGAGTTCGGGAGATCAAGTTCGCGAGTAGTTCTTGTGGTGATTCCTTCCAGTAGGCGTTTGTAATAACACCCCTGACTGAGCCATCGGGGGGTGCGATGTATGCCGTCATGGCATACTCATGCTTGTCGTAGGTGATGTGCTGTAGCTGCACAAGCTTGAGCGCGTCCTTTTCATTCACCGCAGACACTGTGCAAGTGTTATTGACAGGGTGAATCCGGAGGGTCAGCGTAGATGGGTCGGTCAGCGCAGCGGCCTGCATGAGAGTGGTGAGGAGGTAGAGTGGCTGGAGCGTCGTAAGGTCAAGGCCTCCCTGGGAGCGGAATACCACTTTAAATCTGTCGAGTGGAAGGGGCGGTAGTTGCTTGATCTTTTGGGCGGTTGTATGGAGAACACGCAGCTGCGTCGAAGAGCTCTGTAGCCCGGGAGTTGTGGCGGTCTGCGGAGTCTCGCGCGACTGGCTCGGCGTCTCTCGCACAGAAGGATCGGCGTTCGTACCGTGGGTCGCGTTTCGTGTTTCCCGGAGGTTTGCCTGGGCTCTGAGGACTTGGGTCCAGTCCCGAGGGCCATACTGGCTTGGGTCCATGTCCGTGCCTTGTACTCGAACCTCCATGCTGGCCTAAGGTGAGGAGGCTGCGGCGCGACGCGTCGCAAGGCCTAGCACGGCGGTGGCGCGACGGGGCCTGGTTTTTGGGCCTGGTGGCCCTCCTGGGGCTCGCCGAAACCTCAAGAGGGGTTAGTGGAGAGCGCTCACCTGTATGAAGGCGTTCGTGTTGTTGACAGCACTCGAGATACCAGCGATTGGCAATTTTCGCTGTCGCGGTACGGAGCCGAAGCGAAGTGCTGCTGCACTCCAAGACCCCTAGCGGCCAATCCACGTTCGGGCCTGCTCGACGTGCCCGAGATGAAAAACTCCTCCTTATCACGTCAGCGGTACCTTGTTACCCTTACCATGCCCATCCAGACCCTTCGACCGCGTCGGCATCGATATCTATGGTCCCGTTCCCAACACTGCTGACGGTAACCGCTGGATCATTGTTGCCGTCGACCATCTCACGCGGTATGCCGAAACTTCATTCCTTCCCTCGTCTACAGCAAAAGACGTTGCGACTTTCGTTCTTCACAACATCTTATTACGTTATGGAGCACCTCGGGAGTTACTGAGCGATCGTGGTCGCGTATTCTTGTCAGACATCATCACAGCATTGCTGCGTGAGTGCCACGTCGTTCACCGCACTACAAGCGCCTACCATCCCCAGACCAATGGAATGACAGAGCGCTTCAACCGCACCCTTGGTGACATGCTGTCTATGTATATCTCGTCAGACAACTCCAATTGGGACCGAGTGTTCCCGTTTATCACGTTCGCCTATAATACCGCCATTCAAAGCACTACTGGCTTCTCTCCTTTTTTCCTCTTTTACAGACGCGAACCTTTTTCCACTACGGACACCATTCTTTCGTTCAAACCTGACTCCTCAGAGTCCACGACTTTGTCTCGAGCTGCTACGTATGCTGAAGAATGCCGTCAACTGGCAAGATCATTCACAACTCAAGACCAAGGATGCCAAAAGCACCATCATGACGCATCAAATAACACTACATCCTACGATCCAGGTTCACTCGTCTGGCTGCATGTCCCTTCTGCTACACCTGGCCTTTCTACCAAGTTGGGCCCCAAGTATCACGACCCATATCGCGTGCTGCAAAAAACGTCACTAGTGAATTACCTCATTGAGCCACTGGAACCATCTTCTGACCAACGTTGTCGTGGCCAGGATATTGTCCACGTCTCGAGACTTAAGCCCTGCTACGACCCTCCCATGTTTACTTGTCCATAGGTCGCCAGAATGGCTCCTTATTTTGCGGGGAGTAATTGTAATGAATCTGAATAACGGACGCTCTGCTGGTAATGAAGCAGACGATGAGAATCGGTGGCTGTAGTAGTAGCTCGCGCACGCCGCTCGCCAATAGCCAGACCTGCCTGATAAAGCACATTTCGCCAAGCTGCGTCTGAACCTTTCTCGACGTACAACACCTATATTTTAAGATATATATATATATATATATATATATATATATATATATATATCAAAGCGCTCGCACTTTCATGTGATTTTTTGTACATACAGACAGAAGTTGTTCAAGGGCGTACAAAAGGGAGTCAGTCTTTAGCAGCATGCACTGAGGCAACAGATATATGCACGTAATGCATGTAACACGCAATACTTTTTATGCATTACCTCGCAACTTTTTGCATAAATACAAATGTATTGATGGCGGCTTCCCCAACAGTACTTATTTGTATCATTTAATGATTTTTAATGACGACTAATAGTAGCTCACAAAGATTTGTTTCTAAATACGAAAGAATCTTTTAAAACCAAAAATATTTTGAGCATTCCTATCTCCTCCTCTACCGGCCAGCAACATCTTGGTGCTATCGTAGCTGACTCATCACTTTAGTATAGACCAAAATCGGTCATAGTGGGCGCGAGGGTATGAGAATATGCATATGATCCCGATATAACATGAAAATTACGTGTGCGCCATGAAACTCTTTCTTGTAGTCATGTGTGTTACATACCTGTATACCACAGGCTGTGGTATGTGGGTATGTGCCTCAAAGATTGTATCTATACCTATAGGAACGGCGACAATAGACATTGATAATTTAAGTGCGACAACCTTTAAAATATGCGACATCGGCAGCACTGAGCCGATGACTGCAAAGAATAAAAATCAGGATCCCAGCAGGATTCTAAACCAAGTATTTCGTGCAGCAGTCAGATATTCTACCACAGAAACATGCAAGGTATTGAATCTCTGCTTTGGAAAAGGTACTGTGCAGACATCAACTTGGTGCCAAGTGATTATGGTGACAATGCTAGCTATCTGACTTTATAACAAGAAGATAAACATTACATATGTACTCCTACTATACAGTTGCATGTCATGTCCGTTTAATATCAATTGTAGGTTCAGCGTCAGCTTCACTTTTAACAACCTCATAAACATTATAGACACACTCATTTCACTCAGCAATCTATAACCAAGCGTTCCTCGGCAATAAAGCAATGCACTAACGAATGATATTCACATCATCGCACAATACCGCGTACTTTGTTTTTATCAAATTCACGTCCGTGCCGAAACGTGAATGTCGAGGTTGCATCACGTCACCACTACTATATCTACTTGAACGCACTGCAACGCATGTTCAAAGTAAAATAAGAAATGTGGCATAGACGCGTTGTCATCTTCATATGAATACGATTCTTACAGTTTATGGGATCTGTTGAATTTCAATGCGGAACACATAGTATGCCGGGGTCCACGGAAACGACGTTGAAAAAATGGACGCAATCACATGTCACGAAAAAAAGTTCCTTCAACGGGCATCTCACCGATCACGTCTCGATTCGCCACCGCAAGTTCTATGCACGCTATTCCCTACCAACGGCCACAGATTGTAACTGCTATACAAACGCATAAATCTCGCACTTTCTTCTTAAAGTGCTCTTTTTTAGCGGGGTAGTGCCACCCTCTTGCAGCAGTGAAGTAAATTATCATTACTGTGGCCTTCGCGACAAGCACCTGCAAAACGTACTGCTGCCCATCTGTCCCATTCGTCCACCCCATTCCACATTAAATGGTGCTGTAGCTGTCAACCACTAAAACATACATTTGGTGAATCCTCCTTTATCAAGGTACAGTAAACATTCAATTACTTCTGTAAATGCACGTTTTATTTTCGCGCTATACCAATTTCTATGACGGAGGTATCAATCATGTTTTCTTAAATTCAGCAAATGATTGCTGTTATACTTTATTTTCATAATAAGTATTACACTTTCTCACATATATTGAGGATTGTGTGTAGTATAATTCACCTTGTTTGCTAATGATCCAAAGAGTGTTACTGCTGGTACATGCAATTATTAACATTATTACTATTATTACATTGCTCTTATTACCCACATCTCAATCAGACAGCCATACTCACTCCGTGTTAGGAGCTCTGAGAAAACAGGCATGGACTTTCTGCAACACCGTCTGATGGCTCCCGCAGCATATCTGCTGCCATGGCAGTGGCAGATTATTGACTGCGAAGTATCTATCGAGTAAGTTACTAAACACACACCTACTACACACATCCGCACGCACTTCCTGGAACTTCAACATAAATACATTTGCCCAGAATTCTTTACAGATGGGTCTTATACTGGTGTGTCCCATGCAGCTGTTGGCCCATCTTTTTCAAATTTTGGTATTCTGCACACCTAAACAAGCGTTTTCACCGCAGAAGCCAATGCAATATCTGTGGCCATCAATTATCAAGGAATTACGACAATGCATGGTTATATACCAAGATTCCTTCAGCATCGTAACGTTAAAAACTCTAAAAAACATAAAAATACCGTCCTAGAGTCACTTTACTTTCTTTTATGCATGATCTACGCCCTCAAACAACGTGTTTTTGTGTGCTGGGTGCCAGTGCACTGCGAGATTGCTGGAAACGTGGTGGCGGGCCAGCTATAGCTGCATCTGCGCATGACCGCGCACCCGCCAATACATCCATGGCCATCCCTGCACTTGACATGAAACCTTTCCTACGGCAGGAGCACAGGGCATGCTGGCAGTACTTATGGTATAGGCTAACAGAAAACAAACTACATGTTATCAAACTGATACTTCAAAAGTGGCCACCAGTATCCAGATCATGCTACGCACAAGTAACACTTACCAGGCTACAAATAGGACACACTCACTCAACAGATTCATACCTTTTGTCCGGTGGCGATCTGCCATTCTTTCTTATGTGATTCTTAAGGAGAACAGTGAGCCCCGTAACTGTCTGCATCAGAGTGCGACACCTCAACAGTAGCTCACGAGGGATGGGGATAAGGAGGGAGTGTGGCGCAGGGACAGTGACACCCAGTAGCAAGGAGAAGACAGGAAAAATGGACATGGTCGTAGGAGTCCGAAGAGGGGCACCACTCAGTGAGAGCTCTTGACAGCGGCAGGAGATGGCGTAGGGTGAGCCAGTCAGCCAGAGCTGCGCTGTCGTCGGAGATAGCGGGGGCACAACCGGTCAGCATGAAATTCAGAGCGCGATTTGGAGAACCACTTACGGTTCTCCACATCCTCATTCAGTGCAATGACTTAGATACTCTCAGAAAGAATAATGTTCTTTTTATTGCTCTAACGACAACAGATACCCTTTCACTCATTAGTGTTCATCAGTAGGGAACCACTTTTGATGATGAAGTGTGGGGTTTAAGATCCCACAATTACCACATGATTATGAGACACCGTAGTGGAGGGCTCCGGAAATTTCGACCTCTGGGGTTCTTCCAACGTGCACCTAAATCTAAGCACACGAGCCCACAACATTTTCGCCTCCATCGAAAATGCAGCCACCAGAGCCGGGATTCGATCTCGCGACCTTCGGATCAGCAGACGAGTACCTTAGCCAGTAGACCACCGCGGCGGGGCGGAGAACCATTTTTATCATGTAAATCATTGCTAGTATTCTTAAAAGACATGCATACTTTTAATGCTATATATCCAGGTGCTCCGTGGCACGACCTCTAAAGATTGGTCGCTGCTGCAGTGGCTATAGATCCCCACCATTGTTTGACTATGAACACTTTTCGACGTTCACTCTCGCTGCACATCCTTTTCGTCTGTTATGATTTTAATACTGCTTTTACCTGCCTTAGCACAAGGAATTTTAACGCCCCTATACAGCCACATACCATATCATTGTTCACATCTCTTGTCTACCGAAATGGCGCTGTTTGGCCATAAAATGGTCCTTGCGCCCTAAAACACCACACATCATCATACCATAACTTTATAGTTTTTTATTCACACATTTTATGCTTCTAAATTGCATGTGGTTTTAGGCCTCTATACAGCTGTAATACACGCTGTCGTCGCAATCATTGGTCATTGCTTTCATCTTTCATCATATAAAAGATATGGTGCTCTTTGGCCCCTTATGGCCCTTGCTCCACAAAACCTCACTAATCATCATTATCATCAAGGCAAATGAAAACAGTGTATGTATTCAATACAAGAATCATGGGTGTTTATTTTATTATCAGTGGCTCTTCCGCTGCTTGCTTCAATTTTGATCCACGACTGAGAAAGGTCCTCGTCTCCAAATGTTGAATTATTCTTAACCATACGGGGGTGGAGTTTCTTGCTCGGGATTGCACTTTATCAAAAAAATGTATGCTAGCCATGACAATACGAATTCTGATGGCATCTGCTTAAGCCTAATTAACTTATCAATCAGGATGGGCCATTCGGCCAAATCCTCAACTTGGCAAGCTTTAAAACCTTTGTATGCTCGAATGACCTAAGAAAAAGCCTACTTTGAATTCTAAAACATTACGTGGTACCAATTTTGGGATTAACGCATAAAATTATGCAGTATATTCATGTGAACTTTCTCTTCCAGTAGTGGGCTTATTAATCTAAAATGAAGAAAGGTAATTTTAGAACAATAGTTTATCAGAATAAGACATGATTTAGCATTTCTAATTGTATTGCTTTCAAGTTTATACCATCCGACAAAAATATCCCACTTTAGGGGCTTAGCTGCTATGGTGGTGTGCTTCAGCACAAGGGTGCAAGTATTCTGGTGTAAATATGCAAGTAAGCCTCTTGTTTTTAATTGTAGTAAAAAAAAATTTGGCATATCCCACATATATCTTGGGAATCAATGTTATGCGAAGTATGCACATGAAAGATGATTGTGTTGTAATATTTTATTGAGTGAAACATTACAAAGTGGCATTACAGGTGTGTACAAATGCACTCACAGACATATGTTAAACAGCCATATATGTTTTATCTAACGAGCTGTTTATACCAATACCAACAAGGATATTAGCAACACAGCAGTAAGCTAATATGAAAAAGCGCTGTTGCTCGCGAGGATGGTAGCCCTGGACACTGCTAACTGAACTTCAGTGAGTGGCACCTAACTAGAATTGATGTTCACCCGACACGACAGCTAGCTGCATCATAGGAGTACCTCTAATGTTTATATAATGGTATAGCCAGCACTGTAACCATGCATTTCACAAACTTTAGGATCTACTTGAAAAGATGTTTCAAAACCTGGCATGCAGGCCTCTGGTAGAATACTTACTGCCGTGCACAGAATGCTGTGGTTCGATTCCTGCTGGGACCCTAACATTTATTTTTTGCATTCATCGGGTCAACATTTCCAATGTCAGCTTTTTCATTATGCTCGTGTGTTAAAATTACCCATGTGTGATCTCACCGTTTCTGGGTAGATATAAAGTGTCATTCACCTGTGGCACATACCCATATACCAGTGGCACATACCCGTGGATTGGTAAGTGCCACGAACAAGCTCAAGTTCACACGCTTCTCTTTTTGAATTTTCAACCACTATCAGAGAAATGAGCTACGTGCAGCAGACTCCTCACAACAGCTGCTCTCTTTGGCTGCTGACACAGAGGGACACAAGGTTTTGCTTATAGCCTCTTGTTCCTGGCTGAATTCACCATTCATTTCTTTTTTTTTTCTCTTTAAGTTTAACGCATATTCTTCATTCTCCAAAGTGGGGTGCCGTCAAAGTTGAACTGTGTTCGGTCGGAGGCATATAGTTTTTGTCCTTCCTTTATCAATATATATGAGTCACGTGCTGTTGTGAACTGGTGATCGAAACCCTTAACAAAAAGCCACCTGGAGCAGCTATGGGTGAATGTGGAAGGTCGGACAAATTTTGACCCATCCATCTTTCAGGAAATGTTAAATTAATAGAGCCATTACGCACACACGCTCTAGATGTAAGACCTGTTGCAACATGTATAGTTCTTTTAGGACGGTTTTTTTTCGTTATTTAACTTTTTAGGGTACACTAAAATATTTTAACACATTCACAGTGGCCAAATTTATTTGTTCTGGTGCAACCCCCTCCCCCTCCCTAAAAACAAAATTTCTGGGTAGCCATGCGCCGAATGTTTACAGTTGGCGAAGCTGAATATAGCGTGTATCTGTACTAATGCACGCTGTAAATTTCACCTTTTCAACAGTATGAGGTCTCAGTAGTGGCTTCTCCGTGAGGGTTTGATGTCGTCCGAGGTGCATTTCGCTAGTGCGTGAGCTACGTTGGCCATTTTAATTAACAAAATGAATGTAAAACTAACGTTTCAGAAGTCGGGGCGCGTTCTCTTGCTGTGTGCGCTGTTGTTCAATTAAGAGATTGAGTCTCAGAGTTAGGGAATCAATGATGCGTCGTTTGCCGTGCATTTCGCGAGTGTGATGAACTTGATTGATAGATTGATATGTGGGGTTCAACATCCCAAAACCACCATATGATTATGAGAGACACCGTAGTGGAGGGCTCCGAAAATTTCGACCACCTGGGGTTCTTTAACGTGCACCCAAATCTGAGCACACGGGCCTACAAGATTTCCGCCTCCATCGGAAATGCAGCCGCCGCAGCCGGGATTCGAACCTGCGACCTGCAGGTCAGCAGCCGAGTACCTTAGCCACTAGACCACTGCGGCGGGGCGAGTGCGTTGAACTTATTCGGGAGTGTGTGTGCGATGTAATTAATGCAATGAACCGTGCATTACGGACGTCGGGGCGCGTTCTCTAGCTGTGTACATAGCTGTGCAATTAAGAGATCGCGTCTCAGTATTAGAGATGACGGGATGTCGCGGTGGACGTGGCACGATCAGCTGTAAAAAAAAAGAAAGGGGGGAGGGCAGCGTGCCCCGTCGTCCCTAATACTGAGACGGGATCTCTTAATTGCACAGCTGCGCACACAGCAAGAGAACGCACCCCGACTTCTGTAACGCACGCTTCATTACGTTAATTACGTCGCACACACACACGCGGACAATTTCATCGCATTTGCGAAATGCATGGCGGACGACGCGTCGTTGATTCCCTAACTCTAAGACACGATCTCTTAATTGCACAGCAGCGCACACAGCAATAGAACGCGTCCCAATGTCTGCAAGGCGTGGTTCATTCCGTTGATTAAAACTGCCAGCGTCGCTCATGCACTCTCAAAATGCACCGCAGACGAGAGCAAACCCTCACGAAGAAACCACAAGGGCACATTTTTCTGCCAAATTTGGTGGCAGCCTGGCAACATTGACCCTTCAAGTCTGGCAACAACGCCAAACAGAACCTTGCTTAGCTCGGTTCCCTGGCTGCCTCCTCGTATTATAAGCACTTGGAGGTTGCATAAAACAAGCTAAGTAAGTGCAAAAGCTCGTGGTTAAAACAAGATCAACCTTTCAGAAAGCAATAAACATTATCTTCCTTAAAATGCATGCAAAAACTGTGTCGTCACCGACATAAATGTTGTGACAATGTTCTTATACTCTGGTTTCTTATTAAACAATCGAGTGCATGTGGATCCATGTGAGGAACAGCCACTGCTCTGGATATCGTAGAGACTGCCGAAAAACTACCGTATAATTTAATCGTGGGTTCGATACCTCTCTTTGTAGCTCATCAGTATCTAGTTCACCAGCAGCGCAGCTCAAAGCGTTGCTTTGAGTGTTAAGCTAGGCGGATCTATGGTGGCTAGAAGGAGAGGTGTCAGCATCATCCCGGCCGCGCCTTGAAAGAAGGCGTGCTGGTATTTCATTTTGCCGCCGAGCGGCGCCCAAGTTGCCACCATGATCGGTCGAGAGTGCTCGCTAGCCGCTAGCACGACACTTTTAGTTGCTTGCTCGTGTGCTCGCAAGCCGCAATGTTGACGTTTTGCCTATTTGGACTTGTTCGGGATCAATACATGCCAATGTGACCATGCCACAGTGATGGGTAAACAGAAAACACACTGCTTGGCACCTGGATGCAATGTGGGATATGTTTCAGCCCGCAAACAAGGAAAAAAAGTGTCTCTCTTCTCTGCTCCCGCTGACGATGAACGGCACAAGGCCTTGGAGCGTGCGACTCCTCGCGCTGACAAACCACAAGAAAAGAACTACGTTGTGTGTGAAGCTCATTTTGACGAAAGATTCATCGTCCGTAACTACAAGCATGTTATCAAGGGGTTCTTAGCAACTTGGGAAAAAGCTGTACCTAAGGAGGGTGGGTCCTTGAGTGAATCAACTGCCGAAGGACTCTGCGTCACTCTAACCAGCACCCTTTCCATCCGGCACTATGTCACGAAAACCTTGGGCTATAAATACTTGATGACATCTCGCCTTTGCCAAGAAGCGCTTAAAATCTTTTTGGAATTCTAAAGCAAATGTCTGGATCAAATGATCACCCTTCGCCAATACAATTTTTTATCTCTGTGTATCGCCTCAGTTTTTACAGTTTGGCACAGTCACTCTCCAGTGGAAACATACCTTCTGGAGTTTTGAGCAGCCTTCTATGTCCAAGCATCCACAATAATTCAATAAAATTGCACAATAAGCTGGATGAGCTGCTATATGTGGGGCGCCTCAATGAGGTTCATGAAATGATTAATGCTTTTGAAGCCCTCCCTGACCACACTAATCTCATTGGATGAAAAAGTGACTCCCAGATCACTTATTATGTCAGTGGCTATGTGGTCCGGATGATTGTGAAAAAGACGAAGTGCGACAAATGTAGCAGGTTGTTGCTTCACTCTGAGAATTCCAGCTTGCTTCCGGCAAAAGCATGCCTTCTGTACCCGTCTTAGTCCTTAACAGACCTGGTCAAAGCTATGGAAGATGCATTCACCTATTGCTTTAGCTTCAACAAGTTGAAAAGGACAGCATTACATGTTATTTCTTGCCTAGCATGCTGTCTGTAGAAGCTAAATATGGTCGACTGTGAACACTGAACACCAGAAAGTGGAAGTGGCAAATCAGATATCTAGATTCTTCACACTGACCAGAATGCATTCTCTCGTTGCTGGAGAAAATGTGTCCAATCAAAAAAAAAAAAAAAAAAAAAAAAAAAAAAAAAAAATGAAGTTTTTGAAGTTGAGACTTAACTGTCATGATGCTAACTAACACAGCGAACGAGGTTTTATTCTATGTTACTGTGCATTCCTCACACTGTATTGTTTCTTGTGATTTTACTATTGTATTGTTCACATTGTTACAAATTTCCCATTAACGATTGGGATGTCATTGTCTGGCTGTGTTTGTGGCTGTATCTATGTTTACCAATCAAATCTCAATGTCATGTGTGCATGTATGTTCATTGTACCATCGTATATATACTGTTCATTTTGGTAGCCTTATTCATTTGCTTTATAGCCTAGTTTCGTATAACTTGCAGTTCTCTCCAACCTTAATGCATATGCCGTGTTTATTTTTCATGTTGTTTTTCACTTTTGTGAAAATAAATGTCTTAATTGCTTGTAAAAGTAGGCCTTGATTGCAAAATTCATAAAAATAACGGTTTTCCATACCTCTACCTGCATTGGGGCGTCATCGAGAACACTGCGGCATCAAAGTGAAAACTGCACGGTATTTGTTTTGGTGTCAAGCTCACGGCAAGTCACTTGATTCTATATCTTCTAAGCTTCGTAGCTGTATACTAAAAATACTATGAAGTGAATTGAAAACACTAGTTTTCATTGTCAATACACGCTTTGCAGCACACTGCCAAAATTGTGACAGGTGGACTTTGTTATAATCCACAGGGTGGCATGAAATATTTGGAACAAAAAACGACTGATACGCGCGCGGGCGCGAGGAGGCGCATCTTGAAAGAGACCCCAGCGCCATCGCATCCGGATGAATTTCCGCTTGCTCTTCGGCGCGCCGATGCCGACACCTCTCTTTCTAGCCACCATAGCGGATCCGTGCAAATTTTGATTTCGATGTGTGTGTGTGTGTGTTTGGGCAGTCCCTTGAAACAGTCAATGTCCCGCGGCAATTTCGGCGTGCCTGCATATTTATTCGTGCACAATTGCGCGAAGCAGCTGTGCATACACTGATGAAAACTCAGAAATCCATTAAATGCACTAAAAACGAGCAATTACACGCTTTCACAGGCTACGGCGCGCACGCTCCCGATGCAGACGCTTCAGAGATATTCAGCACCATGTGACTACAGCGGCGCCGCTACTGTCACCCACCGGAGAATCAGCCAAGATACAATGCGGCCGCCTCGTTCATTCCACTGCCCCCTTCTAGTATACTGTAACAGAAAACCTACCAGCTAAACCAGCTACACTGCGCAACATGTAACCATAACAACGCCGCCATTGTGCCCAGTGAATATGGCCGCCATGATGTCATTTTCTCCACACTTTTCATGTAGCGCACCGGCTGCGCATGCCTTCTCCTATCTTTCCTTCCTCTGTGCAGGAGACACAGGAAGGTTTTCAGTTACTTGTACGTGAAGAATGTCGATACAAAATGGAGGAAGCGAACCAGAAAGTTGACAAGTAAATACTCAGAAAACAGCAGTGGGCCAAACCAAAAAGAACTATCGGTCAAGAAGAAGGTAAAGGAAACGGAGACTGACATGTGGAGAATTGGCATGATTAAGAAGTCCGCAGTAGAGATCTATCGAACTTTTAAGCAGGAAATCGCCAAGGAAAGGATCTATGATAATACTCGGGGTAGTTCTCTGCTGTTTGAGGCCAGGATGGGAGTATTGCGAACCAAGACATATCAGGCCAAATACGAAGGGGTAGACACGGTATGCAGTGCGTGTGGAGAGAAAGAAGAAACTGCCGAACACTTGATGATGTTCTGTAAAGGGCTTCACCCTATTGTTCAGGATGATGGTGCAGAATTTTTCGAAGCACTGGGGTTTAGGGACAGGAAGGGAAAAACAGACATTAAGTGGGCAGAATTAACTAGAAGGAGGTTATCTGACTGGTGGGTACAATCAAGGCACGAGTGAAAATTGGACCCTCTACTGCAAAGTACCAGTTCTCAATTATTTAAAGAAAAAAAAAAGATACATCTAGTTTTTGGTTGACTAAAATGGCTAAGTGGCGTTAGCCGCCGCCCGATCTAAAGACAGCCATATCAATCCATCCGTCCATCCATTTAAAGGGCACAGGCGCATCCATCCATCCATCCATCCATCCATGCAGCCGTGCAAACGTGTTCCATTTCTCAGACTAGTCTGCCCTCTCCGCGTCGTCCCCAAGCAAGGCCGTGTCCGCGCCGCTGATGCATGCGCAGGGAGCGCTGCAGTACATCGAAGCGCGTTCGTGGTGCATTTGCGTAAGCAGCGTAGGGGGGATTGGTGGTGAATCGTACCTTGTCTTTTATTATTGGACTCCTGCATGAACTACTCATTCTGTTTCTGCTTGAGTGGACAGGGACTGAACCGTTTTTAACCGTCCAAACGTTACATTCGATGTCATTTCTCTTCGGGCCACTGACATGATCACAGTGGCCGAACCAGCCACTCATTGAACAGGACGCGGTTGCTTGAAGAGAAACTAAAGTGTAGAATATTAATATTTTTGTGTATTTAGAATGGCTTCCATTATACTATAAATGCTGTTAACTTGTTCTCACAAACGTATGAACTATTTATAAGCTCAGTTTTCCTGCCTCAACATAAAGATTTCTGAGGATGAAAACATCAAACCATGTTTACTGCACTAAGTCTCTGAATAAGACAGATTGGTTTTTGGTGTGTCACAGAGAAAAGAAAACGCAATGATATTTTCAGAATGAGAGGGAAAATTCATCACACAACTTATTTTGCTTCAGTTAGGGTATTTAAAATTTTTTTTACGCACAGTTAACAAAGTTCGTAATGTTTCGTTCAAATGACACTATTTACGGCCAGAAAATATAATGACGCGAGAAATAGGTTCCTCAAAATTTAACAGCAGAACATTCGCACAAAATGCTATCAGAAGCATACAGCCTCTTACATGCCATCAGAAGCATATTACTGCTCTCGCGATTTACGCCGTTGTTCTTCTTCCTCATATGCATTCGATCTTTAAAACTGTTGAAGGATGCAGGAATGAACGCAAAATAGGTGCGAATAGGACATTACTTGCCCAAACCGTGGATGGTAATTTCATTCTTTTCGGTCGCACATAACGCAGAAAAGTTAAAAAATGTACAACTGCATGCACATGCATTTTTGTCTTTCATCACTGTTGCACGTGCTTACGAAATGCACATTTGTAGCACAATTAAAAAATGTTTAACAAGATGTGTCACTCAATGTCATCGATCGACCGCTCGCTCACCTCACTTGTTTCGCCCTGCAATTATTTCTTTGCTTTGCTACGTTTGTTTTCATTGAGATATAGGGACCGCTTAATTCATGCTGTACGTGCCCAACAAGACACTCTACATTATTTTCGTTTTCTGAACAGTGAACATACATGACGGACTCTCCCTGCGTTACGCCTTTTTTTTAATTTGGCTTATCGCGTTTGAGTTCCGTTATGAGTTTTCATTTCGCAAGTGCACATGGAATCATTAAATAATTAAAAAAGGTAGACATGCATAATAAAAAGATACGAGAGCTAAACCACCAAGAAAGAGCTTAAGGTGTTCCTCCAACAAGCGACGGCAAGAGCAGTTTTGCGTAAGAAAGCAGAAAAAAATTAGTTTATTTACTGTTAGTCTAGGTTGGAAGCCGACTACGAAGTGAAAAGGTGGGCACCTAAGGCTTAAACACCACCACTAATTTGTACATGATTGTTTGATATGTGGGGTTTAACGTCCCAAAACCACTATATGATTATGAGAGACGCCGTAGTGGAGGGCTCCGGAAATTTAGACCACCTGGGGTTCATTAACGTGCACCCAAATCTGAGCACACGGGCCTACAACATTTCCGCCTCCATCGGAAATGCAGCCGCTGCAGCCGGGATACTAATTTGTACACAATATCATCATTTGTAGCCATTCGCGGGAGGGGCGTCTGCTCAAGGAATTTCGATAGCATACGACGCCACCACCGCATGCATCACGAAGCGGCGGCACCAAAGAGCGGAGACGGCAGACTAGTCAGTATATTCTTGGGACCATAGCATGGGCTTGGTGCTGTCTTCTAAGCTGTCTGCATAGACTGTCTACGTGCTGTCTAAGAATTGGAACACAGCCTTAATCAACTGAGTGACATTCCCATATAGCCAATGATGACGAAAATTGGATACAATAGTGTTGTCTGGATTCTGGCGGTATTTGTAAAGCGATGGGAAAATTACTATTTTACTTAAAACTGAAAAATGTTTTATCTTCCACACTGAAATAGCTTTCTGAACAAATAATAACTATGAATATTGCTTGTATAATTTATAGCTACTCATAAAATGAAATAGGTTTTAAAAGCACCAAGGTGTTTCGATATGACGGCTGGCATAACGTCGTCTATTTCTGCGTCATGGTACAGCTGAGTCTGACCTCCGCTTGTTGCAGCAGTCACCATTTTCAATTTCTCTCGTTTCCATATAGTCCAATGCAGTACAGTGGTTACTGGAAGCTCACAAGTATCTTGCATACTTACTTTAGTGAGTGATGCCGCATACAGGCCGAGCAAAACGAGAACGCTAATCACACAAAATTATAGCAATAAATTGTTTTATTGCAAGTCAATCGATGTTTACATAAAACAAAATGCACGTAAGAAACATCTCAGCATGAGGAGCAGTGAACAATATGGATGCATCATCGTTCATATGGAAACAATGTATGTACTACGCATAGCCTCAACGCGGATGCCCGGAGAACAGAAGCTGTCTAGTGCTGGCTTATATATGCATCGCACTCCATGAAACTTTTGCTGCAGCAAGTAAAGGTATACCTTTTACGTCCCTGCACTTCTGTAGCTGAATATGTTGTAACACCTCGCTGACAGTATTCGGCAAACTTTCTGTAATTAATATCCACATATCCGCGTGTCTTTCACGAGCAGGGTGGTGCGACTGTTTGTTTTCAGATTCGCGCTGCTAGCCGAAGTGGATGACTTTCTAATCTTCTTACGCTTTCACACTATTCATGCTTATCAATGCCTAAAAATGAATAAGCAGTTTTTATGCGTACAATTCTCAAACTTACAAATGAAATCGTCGAAAAATGACGTTTTGCTTGCTGCTGCCAGCGGTGCGCTGTCGTCGTTTCGACGGGAGCGACACTTGAAGGCCCGGACAGGAAGCTCGCAACATGCCACTGGCTTGACTTAATATAGTATACGAGGTACAGCCTCGTTATTTCTTCCGCCGTTTGCATATGTTGTAACATGAACAAGAGAGAACTCTTTTTTCTGAATAATAGAGCCACAAAAATTGTTTCCTATAAAAAATGGGGCAAAATCGCCAGGCAGATCGCATTTGCAAAACGCAGAGAAGATTTCAAGTAAAATTCTTTTGATGAGACTGTTTGTAAAGGTGATGAGGACGGGAAACGGGTTCTGAAAATCGGCACAACATAACGTTTCGCAAGAATCTGTGCTCGAAGATCGTGTAGCCTTGGCTCTGCTGCATGGAACCCATGAAACAGAGTATAGATCAGCTCTCTGTAGTTTTATGCGTACATAAATTGCCTTTTCTTTGATGACACCATTCCGCCCTAACAATTCAACCCATTGCAATTATGTAAACATGTGCCAACGCACGCACATCTGACAAAGTTTAGGAGGAGGTGGAGCAGGGGCCATTTCTTTAAAACGATGGCTTTGACTTTTGCAAGGCGCTCGCCATTTTACTATGAGCCTTAGCCATTGATTGATATGTAGGGTTTAATGTCTCAAAACCGCCATATAATTACTAGAGACGCAGTAGTGGGGGGATCCGGAAACTCAACATCCTGGGGTTCTTTAACGTGCAGCCAAATCTGAGCACACGGGCTCGCCTCCATTGGAAATGCAGCCTCCGCAGCTGGGATTCGATCCCGCGACCCACAAGTCAGATAGTACCTTAACCACTAGACCACCACTGCCGGGCTAGAGCCTTGACCATGGTCGTCAGAAGGATTTTCTCTGGGGGAGGGGGGGATTACTTGAAAAAAAAAAAGAAAAAAAGGCGGAAACGTAAGAAAATGGGGTGTGGAGTGCACGATAACCGTCTCTCATGTGAGGACACCTTCGATACAATCACGGGGAATGAAGGGATAGTGAGAGTGAGGAAAAAGAACGTAGGATAAAAAGAAATGGGGGGGAGATTAAGCCAAGGTGTTGAAAAAAAATAACTAGCGTGATGGGAGGAGGACACGCTTCACTGTGGCTAGTGGATTATAAAAGTTGCTCGGTCAAGCTGGTGTCCTCAAGAAAGTTGAGTAAGGCCGCAAGGGCAGAGCAGCGATGGCCTACGTAGCCGGTGGAGTGTAGGAGGTCCTGCAGGGTCATACATGGCAGTCCGGCGAGATGGCGATGGTATGCCTTGACGAGCCACTCTCGCGCTTTACCGAGCGCAGGACACTCACACATGAGGTGAGAAAGTTTCCACCGCGCGCAGTCAGCGTAGTTCGGTGAGCTCACACTGCGCAGATGATGCTTCCGTTCCGCTTGCTGGTCCTAAAGGCTAGGAAGAGCCCTCGCTCGCGGTAGGTGAAACCAACTCGCCCAAGTCAAAGTGCTTTTAAAACCAGTCGCTGGCATGGGAGGAGGGGGACGTCTGGCGGCAATCCGAGCGTCAGGATGCTTGCACTTTAACTCCCGGTGAGGTTGTTGCATGGCGAGTCAAAAGAGTTTGAGGCCTTGGCGGAGTAGGCTCGTTTACCGAGTTCGTCTGCAGTTTCGTTCTTCGAGTTGCCGACGTGTAAAGAGAAGCACTGGAGCACAAGATCACGGCTGCGCTCTTGAAGGGCCAGTAGGCTGCGTTCAGCACGCTGAGCCAGGAGCGGGCCATGTTCCTCCCTCACGAGCTGGCTCAGGGCAGATTTTGAATCACAGATAATTGCTGCGCTCATGACGGCTGGCGACTCGCGTAGGAGGTCGGTAGCCAACAAATGCCCAACTAGCTGAGCTGCTGTGGAGGATGCAGAATACTGCAAGCGGCACTGTTGCGCCGTGCCAAGTTGAGGGGCTATGCAGGTGGCCGTAGCAGAGCCATCCCGCTGAATGGACCCATCAGTGAACACTTGCGTCGTTCCAGACAGGTCCCCGTACGTTTGCGCCGCAAACTCATGCGTCATGGCACTGAGCGGGGTGTGGCGCTTTGATCGGACTTCCAGCAAGTGCAGGTTCACTCGAAGGGGCGCTCGCTGGTGAGAGAGCGGCCAGCGCGAAGAGCCCGTGGGATCGTCAGCCACAACGCCATCGTAGACGTCCAGGAGTTGTCCGACACGAGAATTCGGCACAGCACGTAACCGCGTGAGCAAGGAGCCAGCATGCGCTGCCCTGTGGAGATGCTCCAAGTGGCACAGTGCCTGCAGGTCCACTGTGTGCAGAACAGTGTTGCATTGCACCTAAGAGAGGAGGAAGGCACTTGAGTAGGGTGAGGGCACGTGCTGATGAGGCTTCATGGGGAGCAAGTGCCCTTTTGTGACCTCCTGCCAACGGCCATGGCCTTCGCAGCCTAAAATGCAAGAGCTCGGAAACGCCAATGCATCCAGCAACAATCTCGTAAAGGTATTGCCAAAATGATCACTTGTCAGGTAAGCAAATTGGGTACGAGTAAATTCAAATGGGAATATTGCACGGCATTAAAGAATTTTTCAGTTTCCCTGTTTTTGAAGAACAGCTCTAAAGCCCTAATTTTCTGGCTCCTGCAACTATTTTTTAGGGTTCTGTAAAAGATGCATCAGCAGGGTTCTACGTCTAATAGGCAAGCGCTGCAATTTTTCTATGCAAAACGTTGAGCCACGCCAAAAGGTAGTGTTTTGAAGATGGAGCACGAAATGTGTACTGTAGCTGCAGAGAAATCATAGCTAGTTGGGCAGGTCAACACAAATGATGCTCACAACACAAACGCAAGTAGCTTTTCTGTGCACCAAATGTATTCCCATCATCTACAAATCGCACAACTAGACAAGCAAGCAAGCAGACAGAATCTCATTAGGGAAAACACTTGCACAGCAGCCTATAGCACAATAATACATGTAGTTGTTGACCCATGGCACCATACTGCGGCTGAAACTATGCAACCAGCTGCTAAATCCATAAATCATGTGATATATTAAAAAATCTGCATGTGACGGTAGTCTCAAATATTTTCAAACTTGAAAGTTTATGCATAATTTATACTGTAAGGTGTAGAGAACCCTAAACATGCTCACCAGAGGAGTGAAAGAGTGACAACTTTGTATACTGAAGGGGTGAGAGATGCAAGGTCACGTAGGCTGTCGGCTGTGATTTTATATTACTTCTAAAGCCTGTTTCATAAACCACGTCTCTCCTTGAAATAATGAAAACAGCACTGCGAGTACATTTTAACTGCATTCCCACTGTCTACGAATTTCAAAGCTAGACATGTATGCAAGCTGCAACAGTGTTATTGGGTGAGTGACAGGACAGTGGCTTGTAACACACTAATCCATGTAACCAGCACTGACCTGTGGGAAAAAAAAAATGCAACCAGCTGCTAAGCAAATAAATTAAGGCTTTGCATTTCTAAGCCGCTGATATATTTAAGGGGCCCTTTTCAAGTAGCCATGGAATGGATGCACTCAAAGAGCTTATAGTCTCACAAATTCGCCCTCCCCCAATAAAAATTCTAGAATCCGTCTAGTACGAGCCGAGTTACAAAGATTTACAAAGTTACGTTGCAAAATGTCACGCGCACCTTAATTGTGACTGAGTACTTTATCCTTTTTGATTCTTTGACTACCCAGCTATCTCGGCTTTTTCAGTGCGATCACGCACCTACGCGTGGACAAATCGTGGCGACCTCGTAATGACAGAGCGCACAAAATTCAAATTGGCGAATGGCTGATGTAATGGCTAGGATAATGACTGTGACGAGTGATTTTTGGGCTTCTGTCATTTGTTGAGAGAAAAAAAAGCAATATTCAGCTGGCTCTGAAGTTTATCAAGAATTCTGGGCCGCATGCTGAACTATAATATTTGGCTCACTTGTTCTCGGGAGCCTCTACTATCGATTGCCAGTGTTTTCTGACCATGCTCAAAAAGTGTTGCACGCACATGATGGTTCAATTATTTTGCAACCTGTAAGCTTACGCGCCACTTATATCTTAAAGGGACACTAAAGTCAAATAACAATTTACATCAGAGTGAAAGCTCAATGTATGACAACATCTAAAACGACAATATTATCAACAGCAGTATCCTACTTACAGACAAATTAAGGAGAATGCACAAGAATACATGCACCACAGAAGGACATTCTCAAAATGATACCGATGACGTCATACGAACCGCCTACAATTAATCACTAGTAATTGATCTAGCTGCACTAAATAAAGAACCTTCTGTGCATCAAGAAACACAATAAAATGCTGCTTGTTCATTTCTGTTTGATTAATGAAAAAAAGAAGAGCCAAATGTTACTATAGAAAAAAGTGCGAATGGCTCAAAAATTCAATTTTTGCGTGGTTACACTGGACAGGTCGTGTCGTAGCGGGGTGCAGTTGAACCAAAACAAGTCTGCCATCTTAGAGCCAATGGCAGGAAATTGGTCAATGGTCGTTCTTTCTGCTGTGGCTCCCACTGCTTTACTTCTGTCTACTAGTGTCGGTGACCACGCAGTAAAGCCGGGCAACATTGTGCACGGCAACAGTGACGTGAGTGGGTCCGCTTCTTGAGACGGCTAATTTGAACTGCGCTAACCCAATGCGGGCCACTAAAACGTGATTTCATTTAAAATAAGATTTCCCTTGGCACAAAAGTAACACTACAATGTTTCTGGACCGATATATCAACAATCAACATAGACTTAGTAGTTGCCTCCAGTGTCCGGGGTAGAGAACTTTTATCATGCTTCCATAGCAGTTCTCCTTGAAATAATGAAAACAGCTGCAAGCATTGCAAGCAGGTTTTATTTGTATCAACTGTGTTCCAATTGCCTACAAATTTCAGAGCTAGACAAATAAGCAAGCTGCAAACAATGTTATCGGGTGGGACACTTGCATGAGTGACAAGACATTAGCCTAAAACACAATAATCCATGCCAATTTCGAACCAGCTCTGACCTGTGGGTGAAAATATGTCACCAGCTACTAAATACATACATAATATAAAATCGAACTTCTAAGCTGCCGATAAATTAAAAACCCAGTGCGTGATTGTGTTATACTTTGCAACTTGAAAGTATTACACAATTTATATCTTGAAATGTAAAAAAACTTTTATCATGCTCCCATAGGTGTTTCACCTTGAAATAATGAAAATAGCTGCAAGCAGGTTTTTTTTAATAATTCTCATCGTCTACATACTTGAGATAGCTAGACAAGCATGCAAACAATGTTGTTGGGCGGCACACTTGCAAGAGTGACAGCGGCACAGTAATACACGTAATTCTTGAACCAGCAATGAACTGTGGTTGGAACTGTGTCACCAGCTGCTAAATACATATTTCTAAGGCGCTGATATATTGAAAACACAGAGCGTGATGGTTGTCTTAAATATTTTGCAACTAGTAAGCTTATGCGTAATTTATATAAATTTACCTTAAGGTGTAGAGAACCCTAAATATGTTCAGCAAAGGTCCTTGTAATAATGAAAACAGCTGCCAATTGTGCAAGAGCACAGATGTGCTGATTTTATGACAATACTGGGTCCGAGATCAGGATGGCATGAAGAGCAAGCGACTAGATCGAAAGCAAGAAAAATATATTCACCAAGAGGGCAGTGAAAAGTAGGTGCAGGAAGAATGTATAGCTTGCATAATTAGTGCTGCACTTAGAATCTATCAAAGCCAGTCTTAAAAGAGCTTAGCCCGTCGCTTGAGGTCATTGCGTTTCCATTCGGGTAGGCGGTAAAACTCCAGCCGGCTCATGTGAAAGAGGGCCTGGAATTCCTCATTGGACAGATGACGCTGAAATAGCAAATCATATGCCTCATTAATGCAATCAACTACAGAAAAAAAGCCTCGCATCCTTCTTTTAGTCAATATCAGTGCAGTACCCAATAGTTTATTTCTGAATTAAAGAGGGGAATACTGTATACTTTGCCGGCAACTATAATTGATGATTTATTTATAGTAAGCAGGAGGACCATAATACAACGGAAGGCAAAAAATGAATGCAGGAGGGTGCTAGAATGCAGTAGGAACATATTAAAAATCAATAACACTCCCAATCATTCTCTAAATGCTGTAATGTCCCATCACGAGCAAAAAGTTTTTCTTGCAGAGTGATGTTTTACATATATGATGGACTTCAGCGTTTAAAGAAAGCTATATAGAAATGCCAAGCGGGCAACTTTTCTGCAAGCCTTCAACATAGGAATACAGTGGTGATGGACGAACAGTAGTGAAACAGAGTACATTGGTTGGGAGCAGTCAAAAGTGCCTTTTGTAGTAGGCTTCAAGCAGCTAGAAATATTTTTTGAGCAAGCTCTAAAGCAGACAAAAAAATTATTCTGTAAGCATGTGGCACCATTTTACAGTGCTTGTGGAGCAGAATTTTGTAACAGAATGCTGCATTTAGCAAACATTAACCTAAACTGAGAAATAGCCTTATTTAGCTACGTACACACACGTACATATTGCCCTTTTCATTCTATTTTATAAAGCTTATCTCCCAATGGCCACATTCGTGCTAGGTGATACTATGCCCCGAGAAAATCTGTTCGTATGAATATATTACAAATAATAACAGCAAACAATTGAGCACTATGAAGGAGCTAGACAAACTTTATTTGTCGAAACTTACACCATCTACAACCAACACAAGCTAGGAGAAACTAAGTTTTACCAGCCAAATAACTTATATAAGCAAAATAACAGAACATGACCTTAATTTAGATTGTAGAGAAAAAATATTTATTTTCAGAGTACAAGTTCAAAAAACATGCTAACGCAAGAAAACACTCGATCTTATGGATCATAACAGTACTACTGTAAGCAACAGTAGTAATAGGGCAATGGGAATTTTGTACTGCATGTATTGCGTTACACATAAAAATAGTTGGCATTATATGTCTCGATACACTCCTTTTGGGACCTATAGTGGGCATTTTGAAAGCCCCGCGCAGCATCACTTGTGGTGCGACGGTTACGCAACGTTGAGAATCGTATAGCAGACAGCAGCTCCACATTGCCGACAGCTGTGGTGACAAAAGCGCCCGTAGCTGGCACGTTGGCTCTTTGAGCAGAATTTTAAGATATCGTAGGAAGACATTCTTCTGCGATGCTACTATGAATAAATGGGAAAACCTGCTCGAAAGTGACCATGTTTTCTACGTTAGTAAACACCTTGCTGCTCGTTGTCAGTAGTGACGGCAAATGCATGCGTCAGGTTTGTGCAATACAAGATGCTTGCTTCATAGCTGTCGCGGTAAGCTGATATTTTTCAAAGTTGGAATATTATTGATGCGTGCCCACTACCCACGTACTTGCAAAATACTCACAGCATTTTGAAATATTGATAGCTCCCCAGCCCTTCGCCATGAAAATCATGGGAAGTGGCTGGCGGCAAGCTCATTTATTGCGGCTTCGTGCCATGGCGATTTGCAGTCACAAATCTCGCGAATTGTTTTGCTTGAAATTGTCGCGGCATCATCCTCAGTCATCATGACTATGCTCTTCACCTCACCGCTCGCACAGCCATGCTAAGAGCTTTAGGCGCGGGGAAGAAAGAGAACAGTTAATGGAGAGTACCTTAGTAACCTGCGCTTTGCCGATCAATATATTTACACAGCCCAAGACTACGAGTAGTTATGACTAACTACAGAAGAAGAGACAAGGACAGAAAGAGCGCTGACTTCAACTGAAATTTTATTAGTGAAAACGCTGGAAATATATACTCGTGACAGAACATCACCGCACAATCGCACAACCTATTGCATCACAGCAAGATAATCATCATCTCATTATATGGTTACAAAACGCCACAGCTCAGCACAAGTTCACAATCTATTGTGTCAAAGCCAGAAACTCGATTTCTTTTTTAGTCAGAGCAAGCGAAGGCATGCTGCTACATCGATCACCCAGCATTTGCATTTCATTGGCTACAACAGTGCACTTTTCGAATTCCGGTCTGCAACCACAATCCCTACATACAATGAATGCCCAAAAGCTTTTCGAATTCCGGTCTGCAACCACAATCTCTACAATGAATGCTCAAATGACATTGCACAGCTGAGTATACATGGTGATGATGCTTCTTTAAATGCTCATTCAGGCACCGGCCCGTTTGCCCAACATATATCTTGCCGCATGACAACAGGAGCAAATAAACCACGGCTATCGCACATGCTACGAATAGCCTTCTATGTTCGATTGTGCAGCAGCTCTTTTGTGCGGACTGCGGATTCACCCATTTGCAGATTGCTGAAAGCTTTTTCTGGGGCAGAGAAAACCACTTTCACATCTACCTTATCACCTATCTTTTTCAAATTGGAGAAATCCTATGTAGATAGGTAATCACAGCCATGCGCTTTGAGCTGCTAGCCACGCAGTTCACTGGTGCTTCTCGTCCTTGTTTAATGGTCCTAAGCACCAGCACATGATCGGGGAAACCAGCGCTGATCAGACGGGAAGCCTGCTCAACAAAGCTGCTGAATAACGAGTGGCCGCAAGACTTTTGGAGGGCATTTCTTAAACAATAATTAGCCATCCCTCTCTTTATGAACTTTGAATGAGCCGACGAGTACGGTAGAAGAGGTTTGCGACGATAAATAAGAAACCAAATAACGTAGATCAGGCAAACGAAAAGGAAGGAGCACTCCTATTACAATTGAAACTACGATTTGCCTTATCTCAAAATATACACTAGCCCAGGCATAGCTCCGTTTTGTAATCAAGTGAACGGCATGCGTATTCAGCTTTTTACGAGACCGAAACACAACGTGATACATGCAATTGGCAGCACGAGTTGCAGCGCAGAGCTACTTCAAAAACAGTTAAGGCCTATTCTGTAGCATAGCAGCAACGTAGCACAAAAGTGCTTGTGAGAGGCTCGCTACACATGTGCCTTTATCAACATTGGGATCGCTGGACAAGTTCTTCAACTTGAGGTAAATCTGATGCAGTTCGCCGAAGAGTCTTGATGTTTGCACGCACAGTGCAACCATTTCTCCTGTTTTGCCAGCGAAATTCTTTATTTCGATGAGAATGAGGCAGTCTGCAGCCAGCACCCTTTTGCCTTCGACAAAGCAACGGAATCCGATGCCACAATTAAGAAATTTCAGCACAGTGCCAAGCGAAAGTGCTGAATTGATATAGTGTACTAGAATATAGGGTAGCATGTTCAGGTGTCCTCATTTTCCATGCATCGCGTGAAGCAGCCGCATTATTTCAAGCTTAAAAAACAAACAAACAAAGCACTCTACAGGTCCTGTCGTACAGCTATGGGCATTGGCATGGGTTCAAAAAAAGCAGTGCCCTCCCCCCTAAGCAGCATTAGCCCTTCCCTCTCCCACCCTCGCTAACTTCCCCGAAGACTATTTTTTATAGTCCTGCGGACATCGGTGACCAGAGACTTTCCAGAATAGTCATTTCAATCACGATGTCAAAAAGAAAAACAGTCTGTGAGCGCAAGTAGCTAGGCACCAACAAAGCAAAAATTAAGCTACCCAGCTATGAATGCATTTTCCCCTGCAAATTCTGCCCACGGCATTTTTCTGATTGGAAACCAAAATTTTCTTTTCAGACAACCTTCTTTGACCTTGCATGAGCTACGCCTGGGTTGTTTGCTAGCGACATGGTGCTTTTGCGCTTCAGATATTTTCACCTGGGTGAAGTAAAGCCCCTCCATCGCATCTACTGCTGCTTTTTCAAGTAGTGCCAACCATTGTTCTGCTGCCACATCCGCTGCCTAGTTTTGGTTTCAAAGCTTCTGAGAGGAAGTTATTAAGCCACCTCCTTCCGCCTTTCCCTTCCATCTTGTTTCTGCGCAGGCGAGAAAGTAAATATTTTCTTCCTCGTACCACAAGTGTTGTCCAGAGTTTCATCCTACGCTTGTGAGGAATGCCACCTCTCTGCTGTGGACTAGGCTGCCCGACATGGTCCACAAACGAGCGGTGGGATAGCATGAAAGAGGCAGGGTGGGCGCATCGGGCGGTGTGAGCTTTTTTTACTTCACTCTAGTCATAAGGTGCATAGCATATGAGGCAACGTTTATAGATACTTTTAAAGATGATAGTCTTTCTTGGGAACTTTCAACGCAAAAATTTTGGTCTGTCTGTCTGTACATTTGTCTGTTCGTCCACTCTTAACGGCATTGGGTACTTGAAACGTCCGACTCCATCTGCAGCGCCCGCCTATGTTGCTCAAGGTTGAGCATTCATGCTTGTGCAGTTGTCAATTAAAAAGCAATTATTGGGCATGCCTGGGCAACCATAACAACACGCATATATTCTGCATGTGCATCTCTTACTAAAAAAAGCATACATAAGTAATTTTAAGGACCGTAGCGCTTATCACGCTGCGCTGACCATGCAACACTTGCACGGAAAGGCGAGTGTTTCCAACGCTTTGCTAAAACGAAACGGTAGTGGCACCCACCTGTCGCCTTGCAATCTACACCTTATCACCTCTGAGATAAGCGCGCACACCCGTCTCAGAGCCACGCGCTTTGTTTTGCAAGACAACTGCCAGATGTCGCTTATGTCTCATGTGTGACGTGACTTGATGCGCTCGTTCGCCTCCGCTGCACGCTCGAGGCACCCTAACGCAGCGCCTGCAGAATGCCATTCACCGATTTTCTCGCGCAGAACATCAAATAAATGTCTTGTTCATTCTCTCCACACGCAAGACTATCGTCTTTCGACGACATTTGCAGATTACATGCAGATACGGGGCCAATTTTTTCAGTTTTGGAACTCCCCGCTTCAACTTCGGTGAGCAGGCGGCCGGCTACAGTTCCCGCCACCGCGGCGCTGCAGTCGAACTTTGTGCCAAGCAAACGAGGGTCATCTGCTGCAGCTAGGCGCTGTGTAGTTGGTGTGCAGCATTTACACAACGATTTCATGTTGAGAATGGCACACTGCAACTTCTTGATTTAGGCATGAGGAGTATAACGTCAGGCCTAGATGCATGTGTGGCGTCTTTCTGGGCCCTTGGTAAAAATAATAGCTTGCGAAAGCATGGTGCTAGGCGAGCATTTGTTTATAAAAAAGCCATCTTGCTGCCCTGTAACTTTTTGTTCTTCTGGGTAGTAGAAACAAAATTTGGAGCTAAATTGTATTAGCCACGTCTCAATGAAGCTTCGGTGAAAGCTGCGACTCATCTAGTTCCAGCTTAGTTGTTTAGAAGCTGTTTTCGCGAGATTTAGCATAGGGATCTTCGACATTGTGCACATAAACTTCGCGCAGTGATAAGCATCCCGGTGGGCCGTACCCTAAAGGCAGTTCAAACCGAGCCATTGCCGTGAGATATAAGTCACATTTAAAATCCCACTGAAACAACGCTATTTCTCTGTTTAACTGGTATAAACCAGTGCACTTCTGAAGTATTCATACTTAAGAGTGTCTATCAGTAGATAATACTTGGGATCACTTAAACAAAAAATATATACTTTTGTGAAAATTGAAAAACATCAGTGCACCGATAAAAGAACACTTGCCATGATCACACACTAGTTAATTTGTGGGGTTTAACGTCCCAAAACCACCATATGATTATGAGAGACGCCGTAGTCGAGGGCTCCGGAAATTCTGACCACCTGGGGTTCTTTAACGTGCACCCAAATCTAAGCACACGGGCTCACAACATTTCCGCCTCCATCGGAAATGCAGCCGCCGCAGCCGGGATTCAAACCTGCGACCTCCGGGTCAGCAGCCGAGTACCTTAGCCACTAGACCACCGCGGCGGGGCGGAAATAAACAGGGAACTGGTCACTTCTCAATGCCCATGCGCCATGGTAGATTTCGACTTTTCCATTCATGATATGCTTATATGTCTTCAGGATGTTGCTTTCTTAAAAGTGAACATCGTCCACCTTGCGCATCTCTCCCAAACTTTCCCATGAATATTTCCCAATTCTGCAGTAACAGCGGGTCGGATGGCGAAGAGAAGTGGCGTTTCTCGGGGCTTTTCCTGTACCCGCTGGTGTGCCTGGTCACAATACACATCGTTCTGATGTCCGGAAGGTCTGAGCTACAGCGCACAGAATAGCAGCAACAGTAGAATTAACCTCGACAGACGTACACATGTGCTCAGTATGTCAACACGTGGTCAATGCTTAGATTGTGCCTGCGATGTCAACAATCGAAGGTGTCTACGTCGTAGATGTTCGAGTATCTTTGTGACTGTAGGTGTCCAATTGTCCTCAAAAACCGCTGAAGCGTGCCACGTGTATAGAAAGCGATGAGACTGTGGGGCCTCGATGTGGAGAGCGCCATGCTCTGGGGGTAAACGGACACAGTGGACACGGTTGAACTGAACCAAAACAACACATTCATTTAACTGCTTTTAGAACAACGATATTGTCAGCCAAATTAATACAGTAGACTCCCTTTAGGACGAACTCGAAGGAACCAGAATAATTTGTTCGTCTTATCAGGAATTGTCTTATCAGAAGTCCCTCCAAAAACCAAATGCTAACATGCCAAGTGCACCCAAACATGTTGCTTGAAAACCGACTGAAGTATATTTATATTGACCAGGAAAGGAACAAGAAGAAACATTTATTTAGCTCAGCTTGATAAAAACTATGGTTTTAAGTAGAGCATTTAGACTAATGTAACATGTACTTGATTTTGCAAGTTCATAATAAATATGCTCATGAATGAATTGCTACCGCATTTTAACTAAAAAACTGTAGTATGACCATATTTTCACAATTAGAAAACCATAAAAAAAGGACAAGCACAACTTTTCTTGAAAGAATGGAATTATTTTGGCTGTTCACCTTCTGAGAGGCTGTTTCACTATCACCTTTGAATATGCCTCCCATACGCCAAGTTGCTAATAGAAGTCTGCAAGCTTTTCTTTGAGGTTCGTATATTTTCTTATTTGCATACCACAGCAACTTTTTCTGAAGGATATGCAGCTGAACGTTTTCATTTATACTACTCACAATCACAAGCCTCAAGCATGCTAAGAAGACACGACACAGCTATATTAGGGTGCAAAATGACCTTTCTTTGTCGTGCACTTTCATAATGAAAGTGGCGCATCTGGATTTGCTGCATTTCACTGTGAACAGATACGATGTACAGAGGCCCTATGAAAAACAACAACTGACCACATGTTCACAGGTGCCATTGTGTGACGGAAATGACAATGCATCTGACTACTTTGGTGGGAGTACAAGTGCCGCATATGCGGTTTCAGTTTCATGTGGTTAAAATCTTTAATCCTGCTTTCACTTTCATTTGGCTTTCTTGCACCCCCCTCCCCTTTCCTTTGCATTCTCCCCTCGAGCAAAGCTCTAGTCCTTAATCAAACCGAATCAAACAAAAGTGAAAATAAGAAATGCGCGGCAATACAACTTTCTCAGCTGGACCACAATCTTGAATCCGAAGATACTTGTACCACCTTGCCCTAATTTGAGGAGCCTCTAACATCCAGGCACCCTCTCACCATTGGCTAAATCATCTCTCGCAGGTAAGCTTCCACAGAAAATAGTACGGCTCCAGTCTTTGCCATAGAAAACATTTGAGCACACCAACAGTTAGAGAAAAAAAAGGCTATTCGAAGCTGATTCATTGCTTTTTTTCCCCCTTACTCTTTGAGGACCCGACATTAGCATGTCCCACTATAGTGGTTAGCTAACCTGTAACATGCACATATTTTTTGTTAATTATTTAGTGTGCTCCTTGTTTTGGCCCTTAAGGTGGTTTTCCACCTGCACGTTTTGCAGGTTCTGTACTGTTTATCATAAGTTATTTAAGCCTGATACAGAGAGGAAGGATCTGAAATGTGTGGTACTGCATAAAACTGCATGCGTTCCGCGTAATTCCCTTCACTGTGTTCTCACCATCTGATATTTAGAGCCAGAGACAAACCAATACCGCAATCGCCTTTATGCCCGTGTCTACATGACTTACCAACCGTGCGCATTTTACTTCGCCCGCATACGTCGGCAAACGCCTTTTGCATGCATTTCGAAATTTCAGCCCACAACAAACCAAGGTGTACACTCATGCCAACTTATACGTAAGAGTGCTCGCACAGCTGCTCCTGTCACATGTGTTCAGCTGCCCCTCTTCGATGTATCTCCACGCATGCACAGAAGCTTGTCTACGTTGCTTTGAGTCGAACCACCACACTGGAAGGACTGTTTCTAACAGACGCAGAACAGGACTTTACTTTTCGCCATAGTAGAGAAAATCCGGATCACACATTGTCATACGAACTTCACCAATTGGAAACTCATAGACTTGATACAATCATCGCCAAGTGCTTCACCATTCTCCAATCATCGCACACATTGACAATTTGCAGCAAAAGTGTACGCTCGTTGCCCGCACACGCCGTCGATGTCTGGTACGATCATGTCGTCTGCGAGATACCTCTACTGTGCTTCATGGCAGCATGAATGGACACTGCCGCCAAACTGCCAGGATGCAAGTGCATCAGCCTCGTAAAATGGCGAAATTGCTGAGCTGCTAGAGTCGCCATTTACGAATGCTTCAACGGGATAATGCTTTTACCGCACACCATTCCACACCAACTTGGCTCGCTGCCCCAGGTGACTTGTAGTGATGCATGTGCCGTCAAAACATCACACGGCTTTATTGTCACAGCAGTCTACATCTCGCCGGGAACCTCAGGGAACGACATGATTAAGTTCTTGCTCCACAACTTCAGTGCGATGTGCCAAGAAGATGTGCTGGTGATTGTCACAGGAGAGTTCAATGTGAGTGTACTTCGATGTGAAAATGAGTGGCTTGTGGCTTTTCTCGGTGCCAAACTTGGACTTCACCTCCCGCCTGACGTCACACACCAAACTACACGAAACAACACTTGCCTAGATATTGTGTTCGGAAAGAGTGTTGCATCACGAGTGCACTGCGGGTCATTGCCAACCTACTTCAGTGACCACAAAGTGGTTGTCCCTGTCATCAAGTGAACTGTGTTCCATTTATATTCACCAGTGTTTCTACCGAATACTATATTTTCTGCCTTTAATTCATACACGTCATTAAATACATAACTCATTTCGCCATGTTGGTCCTGCATTACTGTTATTTCGAGAACACAGACTGGCAACTATCCGGGCACGACTGCTAATTCCTGCGTTTACGCATTGCAGGCACTGACAGGGTATCTCACCCGGGCCCGATATCCCCACCGGATAGCAAGATACTGCGTTCAGCTGGGTGCAGTCGCACTCCTGCCGTTTCATCTGCACGTGCCGCATCGACTCACCGCCCCAGCCAGACGTGGCGTCTGCTTTCCCGACAACTCCGCTGGTACGCCCCCTTCATCCATAAATACGACCTCAACTGGACAGTCGGCGTTCAGAGCAGACTGGCAGCCGTCCGGGCACGACTGCTAATTTCTGCGTTTACGCATTGCAGGTGGGTTATGGGAGCTTGTTGCATGTCCTCCTTGCTTTGAAAATGGCTGTCTGTCTACTCTGAGTGCCTACTTATTTGTGCATTGGCGCCCTACGTGGGCATCCTTCTCTTGTTCCTGTGTATATAGTGCTGATTCTCTGTCTCACTGCCTGCCTTGATGGATGCCCTTGCTGTCCTCTCCAAAGCACTGGGAGAGAAAAAACCCAGTTCTATTAAAAAACTCACAAAAATGCCAATAGAAATGTTCAGCACCATTATGGCGGCCATAACAGAGGTCAAAGCTAGCGTCAGTAGTTTCGAGGAGTCTTTGAAGTTTCATAGTCAGGGCTTTGACGAATTCAGATCTGAGCTAAAGGCTGTCCGACAGGAGTTGAGTGAAGTTAAAAAGCGCAGTCTTGAAGACGAAAGGGAACGTCATCAACTGGTGAAGGAACTCAGAGACACAAAGAAAGAAATTGTAGACCTGAAGCAGTACTCCAGGTGGACTAATCTAGAACTTAAAGGAGTATCGTTAACTGAAAAGGAAAACCTCGGTCAAACACTACATAAGGTGGCCACTTGCCCGAGTGTTCCGCTTTCGGATCATGACGTGGATGTGGTACATCGTGTCCCCACAAAAGGGGGCGGGCTGCCCAATATAATCGTCAAATTCAACTCTCGAGCTACCCGTGACAAGCTTCTCTTTGTGGCAAAAAAGAAGCGGCTGAATGCGCCCCTGCTGGGTTACCAAGTAGATAGCCCAGTATACGTGAATGTCCATTTGTGTCCCGAAAACAAAATTCTGCTCGGAAAAGCTATCCAGTGCAAGCGGGAAAGGAACTGGAAATTTGCATGGGTTGCTGATGGCAAAATTCTAATGCGGAAGTCCGAGAACTCGAGAGTTGCACACGTCACATGCGATGATGACCTGGTGAAAATAGTTTGAATAGCGGTTTGCAACTACTGATACTCCTATAACCAACATCATGCCACTCTCTGTAATCACACCTTACAACGTACCTAAAAATAACAATATCTCTGTCTTCTACACGAACATCCACAGTTTAAACAAGAATTTGAACTTGCTTTTTGCGTTCCTTTCTACGCATGCCCAGCCTGTCGATGTTATAGCGTTGACGGAAACGTGGCTAAAAAAGGGCAAAAATTGCAACATCGATGGGTACACATTCATATCTAATCCGTGAGAGTCACGCACGCGTAGCGGTGGTGTGGCCGTCTTTGTAAAATCAGGATACTCGTTTTCGAAACTAGAATCTGTCGCATGCAGCTGCGCAGATATTGAATCACTGTTCATCAACTTGGAGTGTTCTCTCATCATAGGAGATACATAACGTCCTCCGAACTCATCTTATGTTTCTTTTCTAGATATGCTTGAAAAGGCAACTTGCGGCAAACTACAATATTCCCATTGTCATTACGGAAGACTTCAATATTGATACCCGCAGTCTAGCGTCTTCTGATTACGAGTTTTTGCTTGCTTCTTTCAATCTTCGAAACTTGATTTCTACGCCCACACGTTTAACTAGCACCTCAGCGACGATCATAGACCACATGTTAAACATATCCACCCCGATCAATGCAAGTGTGTATGACGAACCAATCTCTGATCACCTTCCTATTTCTATTTCAATTATAGACCTGTCCAAGACTGCACCTAAAAATCACCCTGTCATTAGAAAAATAGATTATACCCTATTAAGGAACGAACCTCTATCTCTCGTACCAAGCAGTCTGTACCATGATGACGTAAATACTGAGGTTGCCAATCTAATCGAAACTATAAAGACTGCAATCAGTAACGCTAGTAGTACCGTATCTTCTCGCTCTTATAACGTCCCGATCTGCCCTTGGATGACCCAAGACATTCTTGCTATCTCGAAGAAAATATAGTTCTGGTACAACAAATGGAAACAGCATAAACATAATAATTATTACTTAGGGCAATATAAAAGGTTACGGAATGAATCTGGGGCAATAATCCGCGTACGCAAGAAGAACTACTACTCCAGCTTGATTCAACGCACGAATGGGGATACAAAAACAATATAGAAAATTATACAAGAGGTTGTAGGAAATTCTAGTGCACATCGTATTCTTCCTTTAACAATAGACGAACAAACTGCTGAAAGCTTCAATTCATACTTCACTAGTATTGGCCCGTCCTTGGTATCTAGTCATCCTGACTCTAATTACATGTGTTTAGCCAGCTCCATATCCAATACCTTCTTTACTCATGACAGAGAATTAGGAGAGCTGTTATCTACCATGAAAACATTGTGTAATAACAAAACCCCAGGGCTGGATGGAATCACAGTTTATCTGATCAAGGATAACATAGACATATTAGGCCCATCTTGTGCCACATTTTCAATCATTCCCTAGCAACTTCGTCCGACTCTGATCCTCTGAAAGCCGCCAAAGTATTGCCCGTGTTTAAAGACGGTGATCGCTCTGACCCTTCGTGTTACCGCCCGATATTAGCTCTCAGTACAATAAATAACATCTTTAAAAAGCTAGTTTCTTCTCGAATCAACAAATTTCTAGAAAAATATCAAATTTTATGTCCGCAACAGCATGGTTTTCGTCCGGGATATCTTCCACTGCAGTTCAAACATTTACACAAAATGTCAACACAGCTTTAAATAGCCATAAAATAGTTCTTATTTTATTTTTTTACCTACAGAAGGCATCCTTAAAAAAATTAAATAACTATGGCTTTAGAAACGAAAGCTTTGAATTATTTTCCAGCTACTTCACTCATCGTAGTCAAATTGTTTCTCTAGGTGGCATCACTTCTTTGCAAAAACCGATAAGCACAGGGGTCCCGCAGGGATCTGTCCTGGGCCCTTTGTTCTTTATATTATATGTAAGAGACCTACCACTGGTTATTAATTCTGCAGAGCTACTATTGTACGCGGATGATGCAGCTTTAATTGTTACGGGGGAAAATATCCAAGAAATTGAAACAAAAACAAATGCTGTACTAGCAAATATATCACATTGGTTCAAGGCAAATAAACTTACTGTCAACGCGAAAAAAAACAAAGTACATGATAATACATTCCTGACATATGCCAATAAATCTAGACAGCATTCAAATAAAGATAAATAATTATGCACTTGAACGCTTCAATTCATTTAAATACCTAGGTGTAGTTATCGACAACCATTTCCACTGGCAACCCAATATAATATCAGTGTGCTCGAGGTTATCTTCGGGCTGTGATGCATTGTTGCAAGTGATAAATTATTTCGACCTTGCAATATTACGGATCTTGTACTTTTCTCTCATCCACTGTCATCTTTCCTACTGCATTGATTCATGGAGTTGGACTTACACTACATATCTGGAGCCTTTACGAAAACTACAGAAGCGCTCACTAAGAATAATAATGCACTCAAGCCACGATCATCCCAGCGCACCCCTGTTTAGTAAACTACAAATTTTACCAATGGACAGTTTGCGTCAACAGAGAACAGCCATTGCCATTAATAATATCATAAGGTATAATCGTCCTGTTCATTTATCCATTTTTTGCTCCTCATCCTGCCCTACGAGGAATACTGCTACCAATAATTTTAACCTTCCTCCCACAAACGTCTATGGAGAACGGCGTCTGCAGTTCGTCGGTACCAAAATCTGGAATAGATTGCCCCAGGATATAAGATCGGCTGTTAACTTTCCTCTGAAAATAAAAAAAAACGCTTCCTTACAATCCTTAATGTGTCTCCGTAACCCCCCTAATAGTAACAAAATCGTTCAATTCTTGTATATAAGTATTATTACGGCCAGTGAAAGTTTACTGCGTAGTTGTTATTACTCATTGCCTTTCTTTTGTTTGTGTATAAAAATTACATGTTTCCGTTATCTTACCCAAGTTCGAGTATCTGAATATATATGTCTGTACAATTCCTAACCTTCTTTGCTATATCCGCAATGTTTAGCATCTTGTATCCTGGTTCAATGCCTTGTTCTATTGTTTTGCTACAAGTGCTATTGTTGCCTTGTGCTATCGTTTGGATACTGCGCCATTTTGTATCGCATCACTGGACCCTATTTTAGCCTTTGGCTATGGGTCCAAACAGTTTTTTGATCTATCATGTTGGAATTGAAAATAAAGTGAAATGAAATGAAAAATGAAAACACCTGAGGGAGGTCCTAACCACATATAGATGCTCTCTACACATAAACTGCCACCAGGGGCGACACACGACCAACAGGCGCTGCCCACGGGAGGCGCTTCTTATCATCGTCCTTACTAGGTACGAGCCTTGTGGTCATCTAATATGGCCGCGCCACAGAAAACTTGGTTACTTAGCACACGCATGTTTACTACAATTAGCATTGCTCCTAAAAAAGCTAGCCTTGCTTCATAAAACATCCCAATATGTTGCTGTCGCATTCATTGCTTCGCCCTTTTGGCGAAACTGACTTTTTTCAGAAAGACCTTGACAGCCGAAACTCGTTTTCAATTCTAGGTCGACCCTTCCAAGTTTGGATTTCAAATTAAGACAAATGGGTCGACCTACAATTAAATGAATACAGCAAGCTGACCCTAGAGTTTGATGCAAAGAAATGAGAAAAAACTATCGGCCTAGATTCGAATACCGCATTTAGTTGCATCATGAACCCACTTTTTTTTCAGAAAAGTTGACACCAATTAGGGGGGGGGGGGGCGGGGGGGTTCATTAGCGGGAGAAAGAAGTCATGGGAGTTATAACAGCGAAAATTTCTCAAGGCAGTCTTGGTTGTTTTGGTCCACAAAATGCACGACAAATCATTGATGTAGCCCAAACAAAGCTTTTGTTTTCTCCTGTAACAAATCACCCGGATCGACGCCAAAGTGTCGTCCAGCCAGTCGGTTCACTCCAGCACATGCTCGACCAATTTATTGTTTAGAACCAGCCATGCAGCTAGCGTACCAGCCAAATGGGGCCTGCACAGCAGGTGTCCAACTAAGTTTCCTATGACAAACCCGACAACAAAACGCAGGCTCAGATGGCAGCACAAACATTGCAAGTGTCCTATCAAAAAAGGAAACTGACCGTAGTGTGTTAAGTATATCGTTTGCTGTGGAGTTTGACGCTCGTTTGGCGCGGCTTTTTCAAAACTCCCGTGCCAACCTTAGAGCCACGCCCCGCGTGGCCGAGAGAGCCGTCATTTTCACAGAGCCAGTGGAGAGGATTGAGGAAGCGCTCAGCGGGTCACATGACCTAGAAGCAGCTCTGTGGTGCAAAGCGATTTCCCTCTCACGACGGCGACGACTGTGCCCCCGCTGCTACCATGGCTGCTACCCTCTGCACCGAGAAAAGAGGTCTCACGGAGACAGCTTTCTTTTTTTTTTCCCCTCTCTCTCTCTACGCGCGGCCTTGAAAGGAGAAGGGTCTCTGCGTGCAGAAATGTAAAAGGGAGAAGCGTTGCACAGGCGCGTCGCAGATCGGCATTTGAGAGAGAGCAAACAATCCGCCACAGTCTTTTCTTTCTGTTTCTTTTTTCCTTCTTCGCGCACAGCGTTGAGAGGTGCCGCTGCAGGATTGGGCATTGTGCTGAGAGCATTTTCGGAGTGCAGTATGTTCGAATTAACCGTCGCAAGTGCTTGCGCGTTCGAATTACAAAGCGTTTTCACCTATTGGAATGCACATAGCTCTGACGGGACCTAAGCGCGAGTTTTAATTACCCGAAAAATCAAATTAATGAGATTCGACAGAGTTTATTTTCCGTGGCATGCGTGGTCATGTATGGCACTTGTGTCGCCTTCGTGTCCATATATGTAACGATACATCGGGCCACGAGCCGGTTTCCTTCTTTGCTTATAGGTATGCACCTATCTGAGCATACATTGCTGCAAACTGTTATAATCGATATAACAAAATAATGTATCTAACGAAACTTTGTTATAACGAGGTTTGAGTGTAGTTAATGAATAGTACTGACTTCAATTATTAATACATTATCGAATTATTAGTTAATGAGCACTTATATATATGTGCATGTACACTGCCATATCAAGATTATTCAATTAGAAAGTATATACTAGTACCTTTTCCTTAAACGTTCGTAGGTCTTGAAGACACCCGCATGAGCGCATTGCGGGTCAGAGTGGAATGATGCACAGACTGTAGAGCGCAGTTTTTGGGGAACAACGAGCAGCCACTTCCTGCCGTCTAGTGAGTGATTGCGGCGGTACAATAGGCCACCTCGAATAGTGAAGTGCGAAGCCTGGCATCGCATTGATAGAGTGGTGAGAAATGTCGGCGCCTCAGATAAAACGTCCAAAAGCGAAGCTATCCATGGATCTTCGCGCTGTGCCGAGGAGATTGTGTCGATGTCAAGAACTGACAGCGCGTGTTCTATAGAAAATATGGAGGCAGCCTCAGTGGACAGTGGTGATCGCGAGAGTGCGTCAGCATCGGCATGTTGGCAGCCGGAATGGTAGACGACATGTATGTCATACTCCTGAAGTAGGAGAGCCCAACAAGCAAGGGGACTTGATGGATTCTTCAGCGATGACAACCAACATAATGCATGATGGTCCGTAACTACAGCAAACATGTGGCCACATAAGCATGGGCAAAACTTGAAAAGCGCCCAAAGTGTGGCCAAGCACTCTTTTTCCTTGATACTGTAGTTTAACTCAGCCTTAGTGAGTGCTCTGCTAGCGTAGGCAACGACATACTCAGGGGACCTGGGCTTTCGTCGAACAAGAACTGCACAGAGACTGACACCGCTGCTGTCTGTAAGAATTTCAGTTGCAGCCATGGGATTGTAGTGGCGCAATATAGGTGGTTGATTGATATGTGGGGTTTAACGTCCCAAAACCACTATATGATTATGAGAGACGCCGTAGTGGAGGGCTCCGGAAATTTAGACCACCTGGGGTTCTTTAACGTGCACCCAAATCTGAGCACACGGGCCTGCAACATTGCAGGTAGGTGGTGATGTCAGGAGACGGCGAAGAGTGGTGACTGCGTGATCACACTCGTAAAAACATGACAAGACGTCGTTGGCGCTACTTAAAAGTTGGGTCAAAGGTGAAATTATGGAGGCAAAGTTGTGCACAAACTGACGAAAGTAGGAGCATAATCCTACAAAGCTGCGTAACTGTTTTGCAGTCGTCAGTTTGGGGAATTCAGCGACAGCGCACAGTTTAGCCGGGTCACTTCACTGCGCAAAAGCTCACCGAGAATGGTGAGCTTCCGTGCAGTGAAGTGGCATTTCTTGAGATTCAGTGTGAGCTGAGCATTTTTCAGACACATGAGGACATGTTTCAGGCGTACAAGGTATGTTGCAAAATCGGATGCAAACACGACAATATCGTCGAGGTAGCAGAGGCATATGTTCCATTTCAAACCCCGCAGAACCGAGTCCATCGTGCGCTTGAATGTGGCCGGCGCATTGCAGGCCAAAGGGCATGACATTGAACTTGTATAGCCGATCTGGTGTAACAAAGGCTGTTTTTGAACGATCAGCATTCGCTAAGAGCACTGGCCAGTACATCTAGTGTAAATCTGCATGGCCAGTACATCTAGTGTAAATCTAACGATGAAAAAATCTCGACACCTTATAAGCAATCAAGGGCGTCGTCAATCTTGGGCAAAGGGTATATGTCTTTTCCAGTTATCTTATTTAGGCACTTTAATCCTCGAAGAAGAGAATCAAATAATCCTTCTTGTTAACAAGAACGACTGGTGATGCCCATGGACTTTGGGAAAGTCGCATCCCGCATCCCCATCCAGCATTTACGTCACCTAACGCCCCTATTTCTCTGATCGTTGTTGCAACACTATGCAAGTACATTACCCTCGTCCCACAACTACCACATTTGCCGAATCTATCTTCATTCGGACAGCTAAGGAATGCAACGCCCTACCTGATACCATTTTTAGCATTCAGGATGCAGGAGCCTTTAAAAATTCCGAGTCAACCATCACTGAACCGTAGTAATTTCCAGGTAGCTTTCTAACGAGCCTAGTATGGTGTGTATGTATACTAAATACGGTATGGCCGCTGGCATACCCACTCATTGGAACCTGTGCCGGTGTTTGTGGCGAGTTGGGCGGGTTGGTAAAGATGCATGACTTTGGTAGCTTAGTGCCAAAAAAAAAAAAAAGAAGACAAAAAAAAAAGAGAGACTATTTGCGCTCATGTTGTCTATGTCTCTTTCTTTTGCCTTAGTTTTTTTTTTTTCCTAATATATCGAAGTCATGTGTCGATGTAGTAAACAAAAGTGGAAGATTCGGCCCAGGGAAGGTTGAGCAAAATCAAAGGATTCGCGAAACTGGTAGAGCAGCTGGAGAAGCTAGGAGCGTTCAGAAGGTGACAGTCCGTCTGCAATCAATGGATTGAAAAGCTTGGAAGGTGGTACATAGTCATTGGCAGAATCTGGCGACATGGTAAAAATTTGTCCTTTGTTGATCGCGTGCACGTGTCCAAGAGGTTTACTTTGAAACAGTTTGATGAGATATGGAAAGGGATGGATGAGACAGAGAGCACTGTTTCTTTCATATATAGAGAGGGTTGAATAAGGCAAAAGAAGTGGTTTTTGACTAAGGAAGAGGCTTGATGGTTCAAAGAATGCAGCTTCATTCTTAATGCCATCACAGAACACGGAGAGCAACACAGTTGCAGTCGGATGAATTTCAGTGCCTTCTTTGATGACAAGTTGGTGTACGGCGGGCTAAGCGTGGTTGGCGGGTTGGTCGAAAAACGTGAAGAGTTAAAGTTTGGATCTTGCACAATCAATAACAGTGTGGTTACGAGATAAAAAGTCCCATCCAAGTACGATGTCGTGTGAGCATGATGAAAGAACAATAAACTCAACGGTGTAGTGGTCCTTCGCGATGATCAGTCAGACAGTACAGGCAGCTATAGGCCGAATAGGGTCTCCATTAGCTGTATGCAAGGACATCATATCAAGAGGCGTAGTCACTTTTCGAAGCTGGGGGCAAAGTTTGGCATCTATAACGAAAACGGCAGCATTGGTATCAACAAGAGCATATGCACGAGTACCTTCTATGAAAAGTTCGACAATATTTGATGCCAAAGCTCGAGGGCTTGAGCATTTCGACAGTGCAGTTCTTTCCTCCTGAACTGCGGCGGCTAGTTTCCCTCGTGTTCAGGGGCTGGCCGATGACGCATGGGTGACAGAGAGCAATGACGGTGTGAAGGTGAACAACCAGATGCAAATCGCGGATAGTTGCGTGAAGACGTGCTTGACTGAAGGGCCGAATCATTAAAATGAGACGGAGGAAGGTCCGTGTAGCTGTTCTGTGTCTGGGCGTGTGTGTATCCTGGTACGCGACGATGGCAGTATCGAGTGATATGGCCAGCGCCATCACCTACAAAACAGATGGGCTGGTTATAGCGCATTATCGAGGAATTCACAGCGAGGGGAGCAGCCCATGCGGCGGACGGGCAAGTTGGGGCTGTGGTAGCAACGGGAGGAGCCCATGTGGTGGACGGCTGAGTCGGGGCTGAGGTATGCGGCAGTGCTTGGAATGGTGGGGGCTGGTGTAGCTGTTGCCACATTACTGCCTCAGCGTAAGTAAGAGGCGCAGTAATGGGGTGCTGCTGAAAGGGCACTGGCACAGCCTCAAAAATTTGCTCTTGAATCACATGTTGGAGCATGGGAGCCAGTGGTGTTGGGTGTCACAGCAGCTGCTGCTGCGAGAGCTCTTGGCGTTGAGGAAAAGGCAGTAGGGAAAGCTGCCGGGGCACTTCCTCTCACACAAAGTTTTTCATTTGTGCGAGAAGGTACGTCTAGTCAGGTAAGACGTCCAGTAAGGTCACTGGTTGGATTGTCTGAGATAAATGTCACGTCAGAGCTCGCCGCTTCCTTAATTCATTATGGCTCAGACACAAAGTCACCAGTTCTCCCACAGTGGTAGGAAATTTGGCGAGCGGCATCTGGAAAAGGTCATCGTCAACGCCCTTTATAATGGTGCTGTATCTTGCCACTCTCGCTCATGGAGGCATCGACGTGCCGGCAGAGATCGATTACATTTTCTATATACAACGGGAAATTCCACCTGGTTCATGCTCCCAGTTTCGGATATCTTGTTCGGCACGTAGCTTCCGTAAAGCAGGGCGACCAAAAGCGGCGGATATTGATTCCTTGAAAGCGGACTAGTTCGCAAACTCGGTTTCGTGGTTCGCGTACCACAGCTTCACCGCATTGATGAGATAAAAGTTAACAGTGCCAACCTTGGCAGCGTCATCCCGCCTGTTGGGTCTACTGACTTTTTTCTAGGACGACAGCCAGTCCTCAACATCCTGGTCTTCGGTGCCCGCAATGATCAGGGGGTCTCGCTGGTAAACCGGGCCTGGGCAAGGAGTGGCTGCGAGAGGTACTGTCTCTTGGGCAGCGTGAACTTGCATTGTCGATGGCATGGTATGGGATCAGAGCTCCAGGGCGTAAGCGATGTGCTTACCCAGCACAATCCACCAAATGTAAGGAGGTTTATTTGGTGAGCCTAACAAATAGGTGGACGATTAGAGATAGATACTTGACGAGGAAGATGGTGGTGCTTGAGCGCCGATCTCGTGGTGCCTTGCTCTCTTGATGATGCTTGCTGTTCCCTGTTGTTGTCTGCATCTTTTCCTTATAAGTAGAACTTCGATTACGCCACCTGGTTTCACAACGACCCGCATTTTACAACAAATCCGTGTGGTCCCAGCGAAATTCCCCAAGAAGTTATGTATTAAAAAACTAGGTTATACGAGGCAGTTTTATGCCAACCCTGTATCTCACAACTTTCAGATTCTGTCCGAAAAAGAAAAAATACCCTTACTCGAATCAAATGTCGTCCAAATATTCATGAGTGTAAAATATGAACCTGCATTCCCCTAGGTTAACGAATAAAAGAGTACAGACAAGATGTCTTTTTATAGTGGAAAATATATCTTCCTGGAAGTTCATGCGCTTCTACATAAGCCTCGATTACCTGTGTATGTATCCGGGGTCCTTACCTAGCCAAGCTCTATTCACACAGAGTAGCTCTAACCAGGCAGAAAACTGTTATTTTCACGTTTTCGGTTCATGGAAACTTTTCCTGGTCGACATACAGCTGATCTCCTGCCTTTGTCGTACTCGCAGCCACAGGCTTGTGCACTCCTTCGGGCACAACCAGGCTGATTTCATCGTGCAAAACTATTTGCACTTGACATCAATGTTCATAATAACAGCGGAACATCACTAGTTGCACTTCACAGGTCAACAAATTACAATGTGCACAGCTCAGTCGCGCGAGAAGGCATTCTAGGCCAAATTGTGGTCCGCCAGCATTATGTGAGAGCAATGACACGGTGTCCGACTCTTTTGACCGGAAGCTGTTGGCAAGGTGGTTTCGTTTTCAAGTGCAGGCAACTTTTCATCTCTGTTTATTGGTAGAAAGAGGTGCGGTGGATTCAATTTTGTTCAAAGTTGAGGATAAAGATTCGCTCGAACCTCCTTCAACTAAGTAATACTTCCAGTAGTTACCATTGGCAAAAATAATTCAATTTACCTTCCTTGCCGAGGCACAAGGTCATGCCGTGGGCTTATTCAGGCAGTCTGTACGCGTTTTTTTTTTGGCAAGGCTGAGTGTTACTGCCTATAAGCTTAGTTTTTTGATTATGCAATGACCTGATTACACAAGGGTTTTGTGCGGTACCCTGAGAGTTGTATTATCGGGGTTCCACTGTATAGGATAATAAGCAAAGTCCCATTGCCCACGTAGATTAATTTGTGGTCACTAATTACTTCATGCAATATTACCACGGCAAGTACGCATCACAGCACCATACATAGAGGCATGAACGAATCGCAGATGAGGACATACACAAAAATGTGCACATAGACTATCAATACGTAGCCAGTATCTACTCTAGCAGCCGTTTGAAGGCTATTTATGCTCCTACTTTGGAATAGCACACTGTGTACTGGTTAGCAACAATAGAATTTAGAAGAATAATGAATGTTTTGTACACATCACTGTCTACGCCTTTATTTGCAAATATGTATATCATCACACTGCATGAAATTTTTATTCCAAAGTAATGAACAAAATTAAAGTTGGTCTGAATTTTTCTAAATAATGTCATGATTACTGCAAGATATACGGTAATACAGTTGAATCTCATTAACTTGAACATGCTTCATTTGAACTTCCAGTTAATTAGAACTGATGCTGTGGTCCCATCAAAGCTACGTGCATTCCACTGGGTGAAAATGCCCTGTAATTGGAATGCGCAAGCACTTGCAACAGTTAATTCAAACATACCACGCCCGATCCCACGGCGGCACCTCGGACACCTCAACGCCACGCTCGAAGAAGGAAAAGAAAAAAGAAAGAAAAAAAAAGCTGCAGCGGAATGTTTGCTTTCTCTCAGCGACGCCCCTGAGCCACGCTTCTCCCTTTTTCATCCCTGCTACGTAGAGACCCTTCTCCTTTTAACGTTGCACGCGAAGAGAGAGAGAGGAAAACAAGCAAAGCTGTCGTGGAGTGTTGGCTCTCTCTCTCAAATGCCGATCTGTGACGTGCCGGTGCCACCCCTCCCCCTTTCCCGTCCCTGCCACATAGAGACCCTTCTCCTTTCAATGCTGCGCGCGATGAGAGAGAGAAAGAAAAAGCTGCCGTGGAGTGTTAATCTTCTTTCAAACTTTCAAATGCCGATCTGCTTCACTGCTTCATGTGCTGGCCAGACTGCGGCGCAGAGGGTAGCAGTGGAGGCGCAGTCTTTTTTATTGTCTTTAGAGAGCGTCAGCACTGGACATTGCCAGGCGCAACTTCTCTTGCCAGGAGAATGCTGCAGCCGAAGTAGAAATGCTTTGCAAACTGCGTGCGAAATTGACTGACTCGCTGCAAGGCAAACGTGTGCAGACGCGCATCGCCGATTACTTCAAATAATGACAGATGACCTGTGATTTGTGAATAAAAGTAAGTCTTCTGAAACTTCCCCCTCGTGTGTTAGCTCAATGCACATGCACCTCTGCATGGTGAGCCCTCCATTCATTTAGCTTTTATTAATTCGAACTTCTTTTTTGAACAAGTTTTTGAGCCCCTTTGAGTTCGAATTAATGAGATTTGTCTGTATTTACGAGAGCTATGGCAACGTATGTGGTTTAGTAGTTACTTCGTTAAAAAGACCAAGAAAGCATTCCTGGTTAGTAATGGCAAAAGTATCAAGCTTTACTAGCTGCTGGCTATAGTAAAGAGATGCTGCAAACATAGTAAAATATGCTCAAAACAAGTAGATACATGCGTTGCCAACTGTTGACTAAGTTCTTTTCCTGAAATTGTGCTGACCATGCAAATGCAATAGGCAGTGGGAGAACTGCCCCTTTGGAAACCAGCAGTGTGGTTGAGTACTGCACGAGAGATAAGTCTCCAAGCTACTATGCATCGACCGTGGTAATGTGCTTTGCGTACTTTTGGAGTTCTTAATGCATAGGATGACATCGGCTTTATGGGGCGTTCATTCTTAGCTCAATAAAGCTATCAGATACCTTTCATACTTTAAGGAATTGTAGGAAAGGAATGGAATTGGCCTGCCTGGCCATTCCCGGAGTGGGAATGGACTAAGTTCTTTAATTTTAGAGAATTTAAAAGAATAGAATTGCAACAAGTTGCAATTTCCTGGAATGGAATAGAGACACCCATCCCGCAACAGTTCTCTAAATCTGTGCCTTTTTTAGATCTTGAAACAAACTTCCAGCACTTCAATATACTAAACTTACAATTTTACTCATTCTATGGCGTTCCAGAAAATATTTGTTTAGCACTAACATCGGAAGCCTTGTGATGGTTGACAAAGAAGCTTCGAGCAAACAGGCAGACGATTTTTTTGGCATGGCCAAGTAGTACTGACGTTTCATGATTACCAACAGACTAGTCTTAGGGAACTTAATCACAAAAAATGATGACCCATGGCTGTATAATGGCCTAAAAATAATCGATAGCACATTTGTCATGAGGCCTGTTTTTTCAAGTGTATGACAAATAAATGCAGCCTTCCATTCATAGTGTTTGATAAAAGAGTGAATAAACAATTGGGTATTCCAATTTTTCATCAGGAAAAGCTCTGCACTGATAGCCTATAGAGAAAGAAAGAGAGCTCACCTCCAGATGACATCGGTCCACGTCAACGGGCAGCCGATAGTTGGATGTCATTAGCAGATGGTAAGGGTACAGCTGCAAAACAACAGACCTTTTTCACAAACTGCCTCACAACATCAGTAGTGCTACCACAGCTCATAGGCATCATAGGCATGCACCATTACACAATGCAACCCTGACTCTAATATTTTGTCAATATCAGGTGCCGTTGCAATTCTACTTAACCTTAAAACTAAATCTTTTCCAGGTCCACATGATATGCCCAACATTCTTTTTGAGAAGATACGTCAAAGCATTAGCATCTTCTACAGTTTTTATATTTCAAGTGTCATAAATGCCTACAGATTGGTTCTTGGCATGTGTTCTACCTTTACTAAAACCACATGAATAACAAATTGTCACTCTATACCACTAACTTCACCATGTTACTAAGTACATGAACAGGTAAAGATTATAGGTGATAACATAATTTCATCTAGCCAACTTCATTTTCATAAAGGTTTTTCCACTGTAACATAATAAACAGTAATTCACAACTGTGCTGGTGTTCTTGATAAGTCCGGTCAGATTGACAAATTGTATTCACTCGCCGAATGAACATACTTTTTTTCTAGAAAAATCGGAGCAAAGTTTGAAGGTGCGTTTATTACGCGGGGTAAACTTTATGAAAACTCTTCCAGGAGAAGGAAAAAATGTGGCAATGCAAAAAAAAGTTAGGTCGCTTAGCCTTTCGCAATTCACACATGCGTACACTGTTTGGAAACAGCTTTTGTTGCACTTTACTCATATTTGGTGGTTGGTGGCCCTATAATCTGCAAGCTGTCTTAGGGCCATCCACGCCCATCATAAAAACGCTTCGGGACTATCTTTTTTTGCAATCGTTTAACCCCAACAGTGACTTGAATGTAAATATTCGACAGAAGTCTGTCTGGTTGGGTATGAAACTGGGAGATCATTTAGACTCCAACCAAAAGTTTTGAAGGAACCCGACGTTTCGAAACCGACTTGGTTCCTTCCTCAGGGGTGACACGCCAAGGATGTGCGGAAGCTCTACAAAGAACGCAGCGCAGTCGCCGAACATGCTGAGATGTTAGATCACCGGATGAATTTCGAAGCGACGGCCATCCTTGAAAGGAGCCGAACTGGTCGAGAAGGTTATTACTCGAGTCACATACAGAGGACAGCCCATAACATCGACCAATCTCTCGGAACCCTTCCCTAGTGTATACACATGGACTGCGCTCCATGGCAAAACGAGAGAGAGAAAGAGAAAGAGGGTCATTATCCGCCCCGCGAGTGCTTTGAAAACGCCGCTGCTACATAGTCACTGCAGTCACCCCTGAGGAAGGAACCAAGTCAGTTTCAAAAAGTCCGGTTTCTTCTGGTTGGAGTCTAAATCATCTCCCAACCCCAACAGCGGTATCTGCTTGTGATCTCGAGGGGCGCCCAAAAGTGTGCACTCATGGGGGAATGTGGAATGAAGGGACAGTTCGAGTGAAGAAAAAAAGAGAAAGGGGGGAGGGGAGGGTTCGCAGGAAGCGACCCAGCTCAGTTGGCCTTTAATGACCTTCGTTTGCTGTGCCCTTATCAGAGGCGATGTCTCAGAACTCCCACTGTTCCTGAACCCTGCTGTGGCGCACAGATAAGGCAGGGGATGTGCCACGCACAGATAGAAAGAAAAGCAATAGGCACGCAGCAAGGGGCGAAGGGGGGGGAGCGAGCCCACCTGGTTAAGGGTGGTTGGCAATGTAATAAAAAACGGACGAGAGCCAACGGTGCGTAGGTGCCAGATGTCCCTTAGGGGGACTGCAGGGGATGAATATAGGGGATGCGTTTATTACAGATGGAAAGAAAAGCAATACGGCACCCAGCAGCGGGCAAAAGGGGGAGGGAGCGAGTGGATGTGGTTGAAGGGGGTTGGCAAAGTAATAAAAAATGGAAGGGATCCAATAAGTGAGGAGGCGCCAGGTGTCGGTTAGCGGAACTGCAGCGGATGAATGTAGGGGGTGCACTTATAACGCGGGGGAGGGGGAATCAAAATTTTGATGACTGAAGTTGGGGGTGTGTTTATTATGCGAGTGCGTTCATTACGGGAGTAAATACATTATTTTTAGATTTTAGGGTATTGTTTGATCCTATATCCCACAGAAAGCTGATTAGTAAACCACAATTAATTGACCTTCCAACTTACCCAGTGAATTGTGTGACTATTTCTCTGGACTAACCACAGGCAGTTCATTTCAATAATTAACCACTTACTAAAGGTGTGTCAAAATTTGAAATTTCATATATCAGTTGTATATTTTCGTGTTTCAAAGCATGATCAATTTAAGATATGCATATTCAAAAATGCACTTTCCCAAATATTTGGCCATTGTGTGACTATTTCTCTGGACTAACCACAGGCAGTTCATTTCAATAATTAACCACTAACTAAAGGTGTGCGAAAATATGAAATTTCCTATATAAATTGTATATTTTTCTGTTTCAAAGCATGATAAATTTAAGATATGCATATTCAAAAATGCATTTTCCCAAATATTTGGCCATTCTTGAATATGCAATTCAATACGCAACCATTTGGAGAAGTTGGAATATTAAAAAAAGTAATGCACTACTAGGCACGGGTAAGAACTAGAGCACTTCAAGTATTCGAACAGATATTACAGTATCTCAATCCAGTTTGACAAGAAATAAAAATTTCCGAAATTTTGAAGTATTCGAAACGAACTATTACTGAATGTAGTTTACCACAAGTAACCCGCTTGACAAGATGGCCCCATATTGCTGCGAAACTGCCCATCCAGGGGAAATCTGCACTGCTGCAAAGCCACACTTCAAGGTTTAATATATATTACCTGCATCCAGATTATTATTATCTTTTTAAGCCTAAAGGGGTCGTGAAACATTGTTAGTAAATTTTTAACTACGAGAGTATTCAGAATCCTGGTCATTCATTCAATATTACACCTCAACTTGTATCATCGTTCAAAATTGTACTTTCATCAAAATTGTACTATAAAAGCACAATTTCGATTCTCAGCTCATGTTCCCCTTACCTATACGACTGCCACTTTAAGTCAGCCAATTGAAAGTCTCTGTGGAGACGGACTGATCTTTGCTGAGCTATATAGTTGACCAAGGTTCGTAGTATTGTATTGTCTCGATTGTAGTGCCGTAAGGCCATCCCAAACATTTTTTTCACTTTCATAAGTTGTGTGGCACTGCTTGACGATGCAAACACTAGGCATAACAAGGACTAAGCCAACCGAATCGCACCGTAACACACAACCTAATACAAACAGTAAGAAAAACACTGGGACGTTGTGCCGAACAAGTGAAGGCAATAGCCAACCAAGTCACACTGTAAAACACAACCTAATGCAACCAGTAAGAAAAACACTGGGACGTTGCGCCAAGCAAGTGAAGGCAATACGTGACAGAGCCCGGCCATAGTTGAAAGCCAAACAAAGCAGATCACTCACTGTACTTCCACAGTATACAGAGCTCAGAACACAAAAATTGCCGTGTTATTTTTTTTGTCTTTTCTAGGTTGCTATAAAACTATATTTTTTAGCAAAAGAACGCTAATGCTCTGTTTATAATTCCTTTGACAATACATTTCACTGACGTCACATGTTGGGGCTTATAAGAGGGAAAAACAGCGCAAAATTTAGACAAGATACAAGATGAAGACGGCACGACAACAGCGCTAACTTACAACTGACTTTCTTTTTTGACATAAGGGCAGATATATACCTAGACAGTAAAAAAAATTAGTAAGAAATAACATGATATGATGGCCCTATTCCCCGTCGATATGCATCACTGCTGGGTGCCACAAGTGCATGTTGTACACGTTATCTATGGTTCAAGAAATCAAATCCTTTTTTGGAAAAGGGTGACAGATGGCATGCTCACATAGTCTTGATACATTCTAATTGTGCCACTTAAATAATTTCTCGTTTCTTGCTATTATTGTTGTTTTGGAATAGATTGGCTTGAATCCACAATCCCTGCAATGGAGGCCACTAATATAGCTCTATTTGCATTGTAGTGATGCTTTTGTAGTCACTCATTAGGACATCTTCCTGTTTGCCTGATATATTTTCTTTCACAGACATTGTAATTGAGTACATGATGCCTTCAATACAATTCACAAATCGATATACACGCTTTATGGCACATGACTGTGGCTGTCTTCCTGTTTCATTTACTTTTTTGTTTAATTCTTCAGTGATCTTGAAGCACACGTACCAAATAAACAATCATAGTCTAGCTGAAGTATCATGCTTCAAATATTTAGGAGTTTTAATCACATCCGATCTGAAATGGAATGAGCACGTCACGTACATTCAGAAAAAGGCAATGCGAAAACTGGGATACTTAAGGAGAATGCTACCGAAAGCTTCTCAGGATACCAAACTGCTAGCTTACAAAACTTACATCAGACCACTATTAGAATATGCTTCAATCATCTGGGACCCATACACTCTAGTTAATACCAATAAGCTTGAGAGCATACAAAGAAAAACCGCGCGATTTGTTTATAGTTCATACAGCTGGAAAACGTCTCCTACGAGTCTTCTTCGCAGGGCCGGTTTGGAAAGCATTGCGGTAAGACGTTATCATGATCGGCTAAAATTTTTTTATTTGATGTATAACGATAGACTTCAAATTGACAAGGAAGCATACATCCAGCCGAGCATTTGCCGCCCAACACGATCCAATCGCCCAATGAAAGTCGCTGAATTTTCGTGTAAAACAAACGTCCTCAAAAATTCCTTTTTTCCCCGTACGTGCCATGAGTGGAATCTGTTACCTGCTAATGTTGTGCAATGTTCTGATGTCTCATCCTTTCTTCGTGCCCTGTTGAATTCGGCATGATTTAGTCTTCAATAGTAGTTGTTATCCTACCGATTGCACTTGTACAGTTTTTTTTTTTTCCGTTTCAAAGTGTACCCTTAGAAGTGTATTGTTATGCTTGTTTGTTATCCTGTTTTCTTCTTTTGTATCGCCCACACCTGCTCAAAGCCTGGCACCCAGGCTAGCAGTAACCTGTAAATAAATAAATAAATCTTAATCAAACTGCACAGGCTTATGCAGCTGTTTCTGCTGATTTCCCAAATATGTAATTAATTTTCCTGTAACTCATCTTGTTCTAGAGATAACTTAAGTTCACCCCATATTGTTTAAGGCGGCCATGGAAAAAAGAAGTGCATTAAACGGGATATCTAGGATATCGCAACTTGAACTAATGACTAGAAATAGAAAGTATGCACTATTTTTTTGGTTTTTTTGGCCTTTTTTGGTTATTGTACAGGAAAATGAACTTTTCACTTTCAGTAGTAGTCCGAATTGTTACAATTTTGATGAGTATTTAATTAAAAAGGCTTGTACTCTAAATTATGCTCCCATACTTGCATGGGAGCATAATTAATATGTCGGCCAAACCAGTAGGTGTGTGAATGAGCGATTGAGAGAACACAATTACAAGGCGGATAAACTGCCGCCAGAAGGTTTTCTCGCTCTTCGCATTCACGCGTGTGGGTGCCGGTTTTTGTTCCAGAGTACAATCATAGTTGGTCGGCATAAGGATGAGATGACTTGGTTGATCATAGAAGCCGAACTTATTGATGCTCTTGGAGATGTATGTATTAGCAAGCCTTCAATTGCCTTGTCACCCAAGGCACTGGCGTTCCTGCGTACACAGTGATACGTGATTTTATCTGTGAGGTTTTTTTGTTGTCCTATTTATCGTTTTTTTTCTTGTAGGTAGATGACATTGTCGTGCATTTATTTGAATACACGTGCTTATCTGCTTGCTCGCCTGACGATTATGGCTTAAAAGCGGCTTGGAGGTCGAAAATAAACATGTTGTTGCTAGTAGTGCTCTGTCCTCTCAGTCTATTCTTTCCTGTGTTCGTTTTTTCACCTCGCGCTACATAAATTTCTTTCAAAAAGTATCATCTCGCTAACGCTCACACCACCAATGCAGAAAAAGTCGAGCGCGTTACACAACAAGTGCACCCGACTTTTGTGGCACACTTCAGGGGATGCAAGTTCACAAACCTAGAAGAGCTTGCCACCAAGGCGAAGCGCATACAAAGGAACATCCTCGCAGTGGAATCGTATCGCCCACCTCTGCCTGCAGTGCAGTCAATCGAGCCTCGCTGTGCGTGGAATGGCGGGGCGGTAGCCTCAAAAGCATTTAAGAATTAGCGCATGAGCATCGTTCACTTATGAGCACGTACCATGCAGTTGGGAGCTGTCAGACTGCGCTTTGGACCCCTACGCTTATGCGCTTCGTACAGCCCACGCCGCTGCCCCGCGCGTGACATTCCAAGGCAGGAGCGCGTGGTCGACACGAGCCCTAACGAGTGGCGCAACCTGGAGCGAGGGCCACCTGATCGAGGCGATTTACGATCGAGCCGGCGTGGTTTCTGCGGTCCTTGCTATCGCTGCGGCGCGCCGGGGCACATCGCCCGCGAGTGCGACCGCACACCGGGTCAGGAGGAAACGCGCAGTTCGGGAAACGGACAGCGCCGCCGGTGATCTACATTGGACCACGCGCGGCAATCAGTAATCCCACTAATGCGTTCGGATCACTTGCACCCTCAGTCTGTCGCAGAAGTGATGCTGTAGACTCGCCCGCACCGCTAATTGAGTTAACAATAGCTCGAAAAAAGTTCATAGCACTTTTGGATAGTGAGGCAAACGCTTCTTTATTTGGTGACGATGTGTTGTACCATCTCCGTGAGGACAATATTCGCTTGAGACAAAGCAACACCATTTTCTGCCTTGCTACGGACACAGCACAATCAAGCGGCTTGGCTAGGCTAGTGATCCGCTGGGATAGACGCGCGAGGCGACAACGTTTCGTGCGTCTTGCTGGGCTGTCAATGTCTCTAATCCTGGGTCGGGACTTCTCGCCAAGTCGGGTATTGTCACTGACATTGCACAGGGCGGTTAGTGAGAACCCGACGGAGACGCTCTAAAGCTTGTCTCGAAGGCCCTCGCATTGACAAAAGCATGCCAATCGCAGGGAGAGGCGCGAGTATGCGAGGAGGAAAGTGCACCGAGAAAGCGAGTAACCACCCCGTCGGAACAACGTGCCGTGCTGCAGGAAGGTCAGTGCACCCGCTTTTGGTAGAGGCACAGAGGCCTGCCAGAAGGGGAACGACCGCAGCTGTAGTCGCTGTTGTACCAGTACGACGTGATGTTTACCGACCGCTTCAGCCATGCTACGCTGGTCAAGCGTAGAATTGACACGGGTGATGCACAACCTTGGAAATGCCATCCCCAACCGATCAGCTTGGCTGAACGCAAAGCACTTGACGCCGCCTTGGACGAACTCATCGAAACAGGCGTAGTTGAGACGTCAAACAGCCCATGGGGTTTCCCAGTAGTTTTAGTTCCAAAAAAAAGATGATACATAACGCCTTTGTGTAGGCTACCGCAGGCTGAATGAGGTTACAAAGAAGGACGCATACCCTCTTCTCTCCATTTCATCGTTAGTATCCAACCTAGGTGGGGCGAAGTACTTCACAACGCTCAATGGTAGCTGTGGATATTTTCAGGTTGAGATGAACAAGCGGGATAAATAGAAATCGGCTTTCACATGCCACAGAGGACTTTTCCAATTCAGGAGAATCTCTTTCGGCTTGGTGGAAGCTCCCACTACATATCAGAGGCTAATGAACCATGTTCTGGGAGATGCAAAGTGGCAGCACACACTCGCAAATTTAGACGACATAGTGGTTTACTCGAAAACGTTCGAGGAGCACTTGCGCCACTTGAGAGACGTTCTAGAAAGGCTGAGGTGTGCAGGCATCACTCTAAACCCGAACAAAGCTCAGACAGCGGCGACCCGAATAACATTATTGGAATTCACGCTTGATGAGGGTCGCATTTTGCTGGATAAGGGTAAGCTTGAAGGATAGTCAGCTATCCATGGCTGAACAATATTAGTGAGCTGAGACGCTTTCTGGGGATGGTGAACTTGTATCATCAGTTCATTCAAGATTGCGCGGCAGTGCAGGTGCCTTTGACGAAGCTCTTGAGGAATGGCGAGTGTTGGGCTGCACTGAGCAGCCCAACGCTCGCCAAGAGCAGGAGGCTGCACTGCGTCGCCTCACGAAGTTGCTGGCCAACACGGCCGAGCTGCAGCTACCCGATTTGAACAGAGAGTTTGTGATTCACACCGACGCAAGCGACCTGGGCTTAGGAGCAATTCTTCTTCAGGAGCATGGAGGTTCTCTCCAACCGATTGCGTTCGCGCTGCATATTCTATTGGTTTGTATGTGTGGCTTATCTTCCCATGTTGTAAATGTCAACTTGAGGTACATTTTTAAAAGATCCAAAAAATCTTGTGCTGAAAGCCCTGTGTGATTCTGATAAGCATCACCATCGTAGTTGTTGCTGCAATTTTCAACACATAACACGAGTTCACAATGCGGTTAGGAATAATGGAGGTCTTTTATGTCAAAGAAGCACGCCATGTAGCTTTTGTCAATGCATTTTTCTAAAAACGCAACTTTATCACATTTTTGCACAATAAATGAATGAACTGCATTTAACAGGTCCAATTTCTTTCACAAGAACAAAGATACGCTTTTTTGTGAAGTGTTGTTTCCTGATACAATCACCCTTAGGAGTATATCTAGTTTAAGAGTGTCAATGCTAAAAAACAAAACATATGCAGGCTCAACTGTTTGCTTTTGTCAATGGATTTTACCAACTCATACAGAGACAATATCTTCCATTACTTCATAGCCTCTCTTTTTACTTTCTGCAGAGAAATATAACCTAAAAGTGAGAGACGACAAAGTAACCTTCTCAGCTTTCGACATAAATGTAGCTTTCTTTAAGGGGGGACACGCCACTTGAATGTTTTCTTGTATATGGGTAAATTCTGATCAAACTTCATGTATTTTGACATGCTGATTTCAAATATGAAATTAATTTTTTTTGTGCAACAAGTACATTTGAAAAAATTAGAAATTCGTGTTTTTGCATTGGCTAAATTGGAGGTGAGTGTTCTCTTAAACCGAAAACGCTGTTTTCAGAAAATGAGAAAAGAACATTTGAAGACAAGTTAGAAATAATAATGGAAATCTCTTGAACAGTACCCTGATTGTGGATGATATACGGGTTCAGTCAGGCAAGAATGAATATTTTACTACAATTCAAATATTATTAGGGTATCTCGCTATGTAATTATACACTAGTCCTACTGTACTAGTCGATTCCCCGCCATTCTGACAAAAAAAAAAAAGAGTTATTGAGACTGGTTGTGCAGAACCTGAGGTATTGTTGCTCCAGTATGACACCATCAGAAATGCCACTTTGGCAAAACAGGTAAAAAAAATTACCATTGAAACGTTTAATTGAGCAGCCCTTGCCATGACAGTCCCATCCAGGTGAAAATATCGTTCATGACTGTCTGGCCATTCTCACCGCAAAGCATTGCATGCATGGATAAAATGTATCTCAAATAAATTGCATGAAGCCTTCACCATTGACTCTGCGTGATTTCCATGCTGTCGTCACTTTGCCAGAACAGTCGCCCTTCACTATTACTTTCTTAGTGAGGCCATAGTTGCGGTCACCCGTGACTAGTTTCGTACACCCGCCATATACTTTGCACCATAGGGAAGCAGCGGGCAGCCCATTTAGAATAGTCAAGTCGAGACCATCAAATACGAAACTGCAGTGTCTGCGGCGGAGGCCGATGACGCGTCGCCTGAATCAGTGAAAATTGCAGTTTTCCGCGCTGTTGCCGGTGTCGACTCAGGTCGATCAAGCATGACCTGCTCACGAGCACTCATTTAAGCACTGTCGTTACTTGTGACAGCTCTAGCTTCAACTCGCGCATAGCTGGAGTTGGTGCGAAGAATGCAGCCAGTCTCGGGTAGATTGCTGTCAGCTGCACTGTCGTGGGTCGCTTGCTCATCCATTGTAAAGCCACACCTCTATTTTGCGGACCGCTTTCGCCTGCCTTGAGGATGTCTGATGCCTCGGCACCATGAGTCGCTTGCTCATTGATTGCAGAGTGGCCCGATACCGTGCTTTTGTAGAGTGGATCGTAATCACCTCCATCGGCCTTATCGGGTGCCAAAGCAACGACGGTGCTTGCTGATCAGTTGCAGAAACCCGTGATGTCGTGCTGTTAGCACGTTTTTTTCATTTTGGCTTGCTTTCAGCCGAACTGATACACCGATTGGAACTTTTTGAGTTCTCCAGGCATGTTCGTCAGATGGTCGTAAACTAACGCCTCAACTACCCAGGTTTTCAAATGCAGAGCCCTAAGTCAATCAGACAACACCATTTTAACCACGTGATCGGAAGTGGCCAATGATGTTTTACGCTTACTTTTTTTCCCTTTTTATATGAGAAGGCGGCAAGCTCAGTGTTGCCCAACAGAGCGATAAAAAAAGCCAAGCATGAGTGAGAGCGTTTCACTGATACCAAAATGGCCGCGGTGGAGCGACCCGTGCTAATGCATGTTTGATTTACTGTCACGCCACTAATACGCGGAATTTCGAAAAGAAAACTTGTACGAAGGTGCGTGATGATAAAAAGAATACGAAAATGACACTTTTGAGAATTCAATCTTTGGGCAAATTTTCGGGTCTGAAGAGCAGTGTTTCCCCTTAAGACTAAAAAGCCTTATTCCTTATCTGAGAGAAGCAAATTCAACGAATTAGTTAAAAAAAAACAAACATGCCGTCTCTCAAAATGGTACTGCACATTTCTTCTGTCTACAACTCACAAGTACGTCCACTTCTTCTTATGTCTATCTTCCAGCTCTAGCTTCCATACAGCCCTCTTATAGGCATGAACCAACTTGCCCAAGCTGCAACCTTAACATGTTAGGGCCTATGGAGGCCGGAAGGCCGCATGGTCATTTATAAGCCCAAGAAAACCGATTTTAAATGGGTGTTCTTAATTATAGACTAGATATTGTGCCAAAATATTTTGGAATTGGCATGTACAATCCTTATTAAAGCAGGGATAATTGCGATCGGGCAGCTTCATTTTCATTTCACAACCCCTTTAAAAGCACGTCATATAGACTTATGTGCCAAGTACAGTTGAACATTTTTATGAGAGACACTAATGTAAGAAATAGTTGGGTATGAGACACTACAGTGTGCCTACATTAAAGTAGTGGTTAAGAAAACACGCATACGTGGTACGCTGCTTAAAAAAGAACGCTCTTATAAAGAAACAAGAATTTAGCAGAAGGTAGCATTTTGCAAGTATTTACATCAGATACAATAAAAGCCAGAATTCAATGAACTTAATGATTACCTTTGGTGGGTCCGTTGAAAGGTGCCAGTTGACATTTGGCATTGATCGCCTCAAATGTGGACTGTAGGAGGCATACCGAAAGCCTGAGTAGCCATCTGAGAATGGGGTTGATCGAAGGACAGCACTTGTGCTGTGATTCTGCAAGGCACAACATATCTGTCACTTAATACAATGAACTGAGAAATCGTCACCACTGGGATGTGAAATCACGACAAAAACACAGACTGTCAGGGTCTGCTCACTTGTCTGTCTTTAATTTTGAGCACTATGAAAACTGCATAAACAACCAATATAATCATAAATCACAAGAAAAAGCTGAGGAATGGAACACTTTTAAAGAAAGGAGCATTTACAAACGATATATAATCGAGTATTGGCCGAAATCAAGTAAAATGATGTAAAATGTTGGCTGCAAAACTGAGCAAGTTGGTACGCCTGTATACTTAGTGAACAGAAAAAAGTAAAAAAAGAAAAAAAAAGCACAGAATAATATGGGCGATAATTGCAAACTACATCATTTATTGTGCAAACCATGCCTTAAATATCACCTGTTGCACACCAAGTCTTTTTCCTAAGCAGGTTCGAAAGGCAAAGAAACAAAACAAAACACTAAAGCTCAACAAATTAGTATCTTGCCTCAGCATATTGGCAAGCAGAGCGATGCATGCATCGGACACATGATTATGTGCAAAGTCTTGCTCCAGCTACAAGACCAAACTGCGGCATTGCTAAACAAAAGGACCCATTTGCAACACTGATATGTTTATTATTACTCGGTATTTGTGATAAATTCTATCATCTCTGACAAAGGAGTAGCGACGCGTGATGCATAGCCTAGCCTTGCACCAAATGTGCACCAAGGTCGCATTCAGCGGGGCACAGCTCACATGAGCTATCTATCCAACGTTGCTCAATCTCCTTGCCTGCCAAAGAGATGCGGCGCATCTGAATTTCCTCAGATACCTTTCTGTAGTTGTTACCTTCTGGACAAGTGTGCAACAGATGTTATACGAGGACAATAAAAGCAAGTAACAATTCACATCAGAATGAAAGATCAATGTTGGAGAACCGTCTAAAATCATTATTATCAACAGCAGTGCTCCACTTACTGAGGAATTAAGAGAAATGTATGACACCATACGCACCACGAGTAAGACATCTTGAAATGATCCCAATTATATGAAAGGGTTTGACTACAATTAACCAGTAGTAATCAAATCAGTTGCAAAATAAGAACTTTCCATGCATTATAACACGCCATAAAATGCTGCTTCTCAGTTTATGTTTGCTTCACCAAAAAAAAAAGAACCACTTAGTATACCGTGGAGAATAGTGTGATTGGTTCAAAAGTTCCAATCTCGCTTGGTTAGACTAGATAGGCTGTACTCTACTTGAACCAAGAAAGCACATAACTTTTATTGCAGGAACACCGTGCATGCTATTTCTGGTGTGAGTGCATTGCAGCGATGTAATTACGAATAAGTTGCCTTCCTATAATTTTTTCCCTCAAAAGTTCGTTACACAAAGCATCATAAAATGTCAGCACCATATTCCAGTAACCTTGCATTCCTACAAGCGGCCGCACAGTAAAGGCAGGCAACGTTGGGCAAAGCAACTCCTGCGTCAGAGAGGCCCGTTTTCAGGTGGGTGACTTGAAAAGCAGTAACTCAGTGCGGACCACTGAAACTTGATTTTACTTCAAAATAAGCACTTCCTTGGCACGACACTACTAGGTATTGCTATTTCAGCCATCAACGACAACTTAATATTCACCTTTAGTGTCCCTTTAAAGGAGCCCTGAAACACTTTCTTCGGCAGCAATGGAGTTTGTGTAGCACCGAATACTGAGATGATTGCAAAAGGAATAATCAAAATCGATACACGGACACAGAAGTAACTTCAAAACCCCTGCAGACGACGAGAAAAATATGTTTCCTTTCGCATTTCACTCCCCCGCTGACGTCGAAGGCCGCTTCAAACTGGATGACTTGCGTTGCGGTAGCCATTCTGCAGCGCCGTTTTTTCGCAATTGTCCTCATAGATTTAAAAAAAGAAATATCTGAGAAAGTACAAAGAGTGTCTTCATAATAGTGTGGCCAATCTGGGACCTTATAGATATTGTGTGCGACTTGTCGCATTGAACCACTCAAAACACACAACCTGTGCGAGTGACAACCTCGCATGTGGCTAGGCGTCACTTCCGATCACAAAAATAGGCGCTGTGTGTTGCTCTAGTCTGAAAACAAGGTGGTTTCTTGGTAGAAATAAGAGTACAACAGCTTTGTTTTTGTAGTTCTCATTCACACAACCATATCGATGCATTCCACAGTTCGAGAAGAAGCATCGAAAACAACACGCTTAATTTGTGTCATAGTGCTCCTTATAGACACGAGGTTTAGAAGAACGAAAATTAAAGAAAAAAAACTTCTTTAAGCTGACATTTTCAGAATTTGTACCTATTTTTGCATTTACCTGAGAAGTTTTTAGCTTCTCGTATCATTATTTTTGGCGCGAAATCGATTATTAACACCCATATAAGATGAATGTCGGCGTAAATAGAGCTAAAATCGCGCTTTTTTCATGCCGAACCGCTGCCGTGACACACGAGCTATTGTGACCATCTTGGTCTCGTTTGGAAGAGCAGTTCTTCATCTTCGATTTCCTGTCACCACTGACTTGCCTTGCTTTTTAGTTTTTCAGCAAAAAAGCGCGAGAAGTACCAGCGTATGATTCTTTTGGCTGTTTGGGGCATGCGACAAAAACAAGGCATCCTAGTGGCGAAGTGGCGTTCCCGGTGTCTAATGGTAGTATTTGCCTCGAGATCGGCGAACAGGTGGCAGCACCATCACTGCGCTCGCGTGCATAGGCGGCCAGCAGCGCGCATAGACCTTTTTGCGAGATGAGTCAGCCAATTGTCTATGAATAAAATAAGTTGTAATAATAAGTTACTTGTAATATTGCCACGTTCCATTTCCCAAGTTTTTGTTATCGTCCCAAAACACCACAAGATTCTCAGCGCAAACCGCGCCTGCAGTTTTTGAGAAGGTTCCGGACTGTAGTAGATCATTTCGATAAGATCACGCCCACTGTGCGAACGGTACAGATTGTTCTGGAACCTACGCCAACGCCAGCGATAACGCTAGAACATTCGACGGCAAGAGTATAAATGCCCACGCGCTTCGCCGCTTGTCAGTTGTTGATCGAAGGCCGCCGCTCCGTTCGCCGCTATCAGTCCAAGACTGCTATCTGTGCGAGACTGCTGCTGTAATTGGACTTTCCGTTTACCGGGCACAGGTTCGCCCAAATAAACAGTTAAATCCCAACACGAAGTCTCCTGTCTTCGGCCACGTCACGACCCCGTGAAAATATGTACGTCGCCCACTGCCGAATTCATGCCCAAAGCTCGCCGAACGTTACTATGACTTTAAGAAAAATGTAATTAGCCACTGAAAGGAATGTTGGCACTCAGCGAGCCGTCTGCGGTTTCGCACTATGTCACGTTTCTTGTTTTTTTTTTAATGTAGGAGTTGAGCTATTGTGTCCTGCATACTACACACTACTGTAGTGCAACTGAATTCATTCTTTGCTTCATGCATACTGGTCTTTGATATTAAAAAAACAACAAAAGAAATCTCACATTCTTGGGCGATGAGCTAAGAAAAATAATCACTAATACACATTCGCATTTTTTCTTAATTCTCTATGAAACAAACGCAGGAGAGTTCATAAGTTTATTCAGGAAAGCTATGTGGCTGATTGTTTTAGCATGCTTGTTCTTGCTTCCATTATAGTATAAAAAAATAACAGGTTGTCAGCATTCAGCCTTTTTTTATGGATTATCTGCATGACAGTGATGCAACAAAGATTCGGTTAATTTGATGAGAAAAAAGTTTTTTTTTAACTGAATATTATCCGCTCCTATGTCAGTATATATAACAACACCACAAAAGGTCTCAAGATGATACAAAAAAGATGACATTTTTCATGAATTTATAAGTCATAGGTGTGAGGCACGCTGTAAGGATTAATCAAATAATGATATGTGGAGTTATAAGCCCCAAAGCTACGATATAATTATGAGAGATGCCGTAATAAAGGACTCCCGAAATTTCAACCATCAAAGCGTTTTTTAATGTGCACTGACATTGCAAAGTACATGGGCCTCTACCATTTCGGCATTTGGATTATTATAAGCACACAGGTGTGTCTGTATCAATTTTCCTCAATGTTAAAATTACGCTGATCAGGACGTCTTAAGGGGCTAGTTTGTACATTACTTCAAACGAAAAATTGCACAACTAGAAAAAAAGACACCACAAAGAAGGAACACTTAAACAGGCTGAGTGCAAACTACCAATTGTTTTGTTGACTGAAGGATCGTCGGTTTTAAATAGAAAAACCGAACATAGCTGCGCCAACGCGCCAGGATATATCACATCACTTGCTAATGAACCTTATTGATTAAAAAGGACATCTCTGCACTGTACAGCAATATCGAGGCCTCGCTTACACAGCTATCACTTTTCATGTTAATAAAGAACACTTCCAATACCTCAGGAGCACACGTGTTTCTGCTATGACCGAGTATCTTAGTCTGCTGAAATAGTGCTTCACATCCACAGGCTGCGCAGTGGGCAGGTAAATTACCCATTTTGTTATTTATGACTGACAGCTGGTGTTCCCGTAAACCGTTGTTTATGCAGCGGCCTGTGTGGCCTACGTAAGAATTACCACAGCAAAATGGAAGCTCGCACACCACTCCTACATCGCATTGCACTATCGGGTTGACATGCTTTTTGCCACACAGCCTATTGCGCTCTTCCCGGCTCGAAATTCGGGAGCACAATCTCGAAAGCTTCTTTGATGCAGAAAACACCATGCGAACTCCGTAGCGGTTGGCAACCTTGTTCAGGTTGTGTGTTACCCTGTGTAAGTAAGGTAACACTACCGGCTCCTCATGCCCACTGGGCGCGTCTTTCAGCCGCGGCTTTCATGAGCGTCCTTTCAACTTTTCCAGGAGGGTTTCAGCCACTGCTGCCAGCACAGACGGCGGAAAACGCAACTGCCTTTAGTCATTCAATCTGAGCACAGAAACTTGCTAGCCTCTGATGTGAGCATGACCTCACCAGCACAGACTCCAAACACATTGACGCAATCGCCCTCTTTACTACCTTAGAGTCTGAAGATGTGTATGGTAAAGGTTTCTTTCTAGCTTGCGGACAGACAGTACGCATAAAAAGTCCACTGATCCTTGAATATGAGCTTAATATCTAAAAACAAGTGCTTTTTCCAGCGGTAGCTCGTAAGTAAAACATAGACCCTTCCCATACTTGTTAAACTTCTTTAAAACGTCCACATTATCGTTCGTGCTCATTTTCTTGTCCAGAACAACCAGAAAATCGTCTACGTACTGAAAATTTTTAATACTCCATTGTTCTTAAACGGCTCAGACCCTTCCCATACTTGTTAAACTTCTTTAAAACGTCCACATTATCGTTCGTGCTCATTTTCTTGTCCAGAACAACCAGAAAATCGTCTACGTACTGAAAATCTTTAATACTCCATTGTTCTTAAACGGCTCTAACAGGTCGCGGTCAATGTAGGCTAAAAAATGTTACATAAAACAGGGGAAACAGGGGCCAATACAAATGCCTTCTCTTTTCAGATAAAACCCTTGTCAAACCCTATGAAGGTGTATTTAAGACAAAACTCTAAAAGCGACATAAAATTATCAATACTTAGACCCGTTGAAATTTTAAAGTCAATGGCTGAATTCTCTAGAATACAGTCCATTAAGTACTTAAAAAGTTCAACATGTGAAACAGAATAAAACAGATCTTGTACATCCACTGAGGCTAGCCTGGTGCTGGCATTCGCATGACATGCCCAGGCAAGGTCGTGCACGCAAGTGGTGTTGTGTCATTTCGGTGTTCTCTGTATTGTACTGCTCGTTTCTGTAGGATGAATCCCTTTATACGCACGTTTGGAGAGGCTGGCATAGATCATGTATCCTAACACCAATACACACTGTCGCATCGTTGCAACTGCTTCAAGAGATGATGCACTAAAAACGTGCCAAGCATTGTCAGGGCTGGCACTGGCATGATGAGAGTACGGCTAGAACACCTATGCAAACCAAGTGCGGGCAGCTTAGTCTTGCATCTCACCTGACACCAAGTTAAAAAAATAAATATATAACATGCACAGATTCCATTTATAGCTTTTAATATTTCTGCTCACTTTAATACTTCTATTCAAGCAACAGATAACACAAATTACGCATGTTGCCTCAAATAATTCTCGCTGCGTCACACACTCCTTGATGTATGTCACCTCACCCTGTTGAGGTGCGCGCCAGTGAGGTGAAGGGCAACCAGCGTTCAGTCTGACATTTCACCTCTTTCTGGGGCACGTAGCGTCACAAATCTTGACAGATGAAGTTGTGACTTCTCTTGCCTGCTAGGAATGCTCAAACCTGGTGAGGGTCTCTTTAAGGTGTTCGCAGACAGAGGAGAAGTTGTCTCAGTGCGATTAGACCTGGTTAATACGAGGCTAAAGAACCCTTCACGCCTATAGCGGTCTGGCTGTTTGCTCCTGTGCTGCTCTTCTCAGCTATGCAAAAAAAAAAAAAAAAAAAAGAGACCCAGAAGCGTGTTCATTCGATGGCGGATACTTAACTCAGCATGCTGGACAATAAAAGGAGAGACCCTGGTCTACAAACCGTGCAGGAAAATCTTGCATGGCTTTGCTAAACCATTGGCACATTTTTACCATAGACACAGGTCCTGCACGTTACACATTTTTTCGACAATTTGTATCTTTCTAAAAATTTATTGTACCTATACTTACGATTTGAGGGCCTAAAACTATGTCTTGCCTGCCCATTTTCGGTGCATAAAATGAAATTTTTAGTGATTATAAATCCAGCCTCTAGTCATCACCACCAACACTTGAGCCTACCCACAACAGTGTCCGTGATTTTTAAAGCTTAACGGTGAACTCTTTTCTTGTGAACTAATTGCCTTGTGTGACTCAGGTTTTGTTTTGTATTCTCCATGCTTTATATTTCTTCTCTGTCTATTCTTATTCTCTGTAAATAGTGTGTTCATTCTGTGTGTGAACATACAGTCTCGCTTCTTTTAATGACTCTAATGTCATCACTATCCTGTATTAAGATGAAGTGCATTAGCTTCATGACAGTATTGTAAAATGTCTTGCTTAAATAAGTTGCAATAAAATCTTTGCTTGATTTTCCAGTGTGTCCTCCAAAAGTCATTTGGCCGTGAGATTCTTGTGACACTCGTATTAGGAACCTGCATTCTACCATTATTGAAAACCATTTCTTCTATACCATCCCAGAGGAGCTTCCTGACATGTTTCTCTGAGTTTGCAGATAACAGCAACCTTGATATCGCATCTGTGTCCGGTAGCTTGTGTGCAACACTGAAAGTAAATTGTTGTATCTTACTGGCCCACCTAGTGAGTCTTCCTTTCGGTTTCGATAAGTTGAGTATATGCGTCAAAGGCTTGGTTGTCCGTGAATAGCCTAAAGTTTCATTCGTCAAGGTACGTTATGAAATATCTTAAAGCCATGAAAACAGATAGTGCTTCCTTCTCAGTAGTCAGTTAGTTGATCTCTGTCTTGGTGAACGCGTATGAGTAGTACCCAAGTACTTTGAGTTGTCTTTCGGCCAGCTCACTCCCATGTCTTTGGTATAACATGGCACCTGTCCCATAATATGAAGCACCAGTGTTCAGTTCAAACGTCTTGGTCAAATCCGAAATTATTAAAACTGGATTTGACGAAGTTGTGTTGATGAGCTCACTATACCTTTCCTTGCATTCTTGTGTCCACATGAAAGGATTGTCCTTTTATGTTAGCAAAGTCAGGCACTTGGTATTTATGGGGTAGTCCTTTACAAAACCTGCAAAATGTTCGGCTAATCCTAAGAATACACGAAAAGAATGCACGTCATAAGGCTTCGTTAGCTGAGATATTGCATTTTATGGACTTCTCTTTCATGCTCTTTGTACGTCCATCAAAAGCTTTTTGCAAGAAGCTATGGCATTCTTCCAAAATTCACTTTTTATTTAATATCGATTTTCAACCTTGCTTGACTTAACGAGTTTAACACCTTGCAGAGATCCAAGCAAAGTTCATGCATATTTGGTCCATGGACCCGCTGCATGAACTCAGCCGACAGTAGATGGACTCTCACAAAACCCTTGGAGACCATTTATTCGAGACTTCCTAGCTAGAAACGTTATGAAGTACGGTGTGCTGACATTTTTTGGAAGGTCGGTGGCAACGTCTCAGTCTTCTTGGTATTTCTTGATGAGCCGCTGGCCGTTGTATTCTTGGGCAATTGTAAACAGCGCCCACACTGTCCTAACCTATGCAACTGCGTCAAAATGTAAAGTTCTTTTGTTAATGCACCACTGTAAATGTTACTCCTGAACTGGACTTTTCTTCTCTTTCTCTTCTGTTGCTCTGCCGGATGGTAATTCTCTTCTTCCTCTGATTGTCACACCATATTCGATACGGATCTCAGAAACAGGGGTGGAAGTGGAACAGGGTATGTGGGTTTGGGAGCAGTCGTGTGAGAGGGCAAAAGTGCCTTCTGTAGCAGGCTTGGAGTACCCAGAAAGAAGTTTTGGAGCAAGATTGAAGCAGCCAAAAAGGTGTTTTCAAAAAAGTTCGGAGCAGTCTGAGACAATGTTCAGATCAGATGCAGCTGTGTTTCACACCACTTGTGAAGAAACATTTGTCTAATTTTGCTAATTCAGACCCCAAACTCAGTTACACATTATAGAAAAAAGCTACTTTGTGCTCTCTATCATGGTTCTGGTGACAGTAATGATGTTTAGGCCCCTATATACAAAAAAAAAAAAGAAAAAAAAACAGTCCGAGTTGTTACGAGTGCTTTATACGAAAATCATTCAGAACCACTTTTCCATGAGTTGCATCTGGTTTCACTTCCAAACCTATTCGAGATGAGATCGGGCTATAGGTGGCTGCACCGTCCTCACAAAAGTGTGGATAGGTAGTCGGCGGCGCGTATACATATATATATATATATATATATAATCGTCCCAATTGTCACACAACATAATTTCAAAAAAGTGGAATGGCTTCACGCAAAGCCAATCTAGAGCATATCATTCCCAGTATATTGAAGTATCCACTACTAATTTTTCATTATTGACTATAACCTAATTATGCTAATCATATTTCTAACTAAAAAAGTACTTGCCTAATTATCAAAATGTCAGTGAGCCAGATCTGCAGATATTGAAATAACATCCAGCTGTGCTACTTTCAACAGCGTAATAATTGCGTGCTCATTTTTTTTGTGTAAATAAAGGAAGCCCATGAAATATGAAAAATAACACGTTACTGCGCTCACACCTGGAAAAGACAGCAGCGCCCTCGAATAATCTTTCTGGACGCAATCGTTCTCCCTCTTTGCCGCTTCCAGAAACAGCGTTTCATAGTTTTGCAGGGATTCCTTTCGCTTGATTGTACAGTCGCAGCCACTGTTAAAGGTAATGCGACACGTGTGGCTGCTTCTTCGAGCCATCAAGTGGGCGCGGCGCAAAGTATTGCAGCGCAAGCACAATGGGCACCAGAGGCGGAGTTGGCTGCGTATCATGTGCTACGCTGCCTCCCATTTCGCACACACACAATCTAGGATTCATTGCTTCAGACGAAGTGGGAGGCACTGTAGCAGACTATGCGCAGCTAACTCTGCCTGAGGCGCTGATTGCTCTTGCGCCGCAATAGTTCGGAGGGCGCCCGTCGTGGCACTCTGCGGAGTGCGGTCACCCGCCCAGTGTTCTCTCTAAAAGTGGCCGCAAGAGTGTCACTATCACCATTCATATCTCACGGTCAACTGTTCACATTGATCACACGACCGGATCACTGTTCTGATTAGAGCAATGAAAGCCTGACTGTGCAAGATCAAGGCAGCATGTTTCTTAGGGCAGGAAGTGGCAGATAGCACAATCCGTATTTTTTATTTCTTTATTTGCTTCATTACTACTGGCTATCTCAAAGTGAGCTTGTTTGAGAGCGCTTCTTTCTCATGCACACAACGGTCTAGTCCCGTGTTACTTTTTGTACTTCATGGGCTTTCTTTATTAACAGAAATAAATGAGCATGCAATCAGTACATTGTCAAAAGTAGCACAGACAGATGTTTCGACATGTGCACATCTGCCTGTTTGACAATTTGATAATTAGGTGAGTACTTTTTGAGTTACAAACGATTAATACTAATTATTATTGTATATAATAAAAAAAATTGCAGCCGCTATCACAGTACACTGGGAACAATATTCACTAGCTTTTCTTCGTGTAGCACCATTTCTTTTTTCTTTTTTAAAATCGCATTGCATGATAGTTGGGACACCCTGTATACAGGTCATTTTTTATCAAGCGCACCACGTCCATTCTCGAGAGTCTCCGATCATGCTGAAGAAAATTGTGCAGGTATATGCGAGTGAGAAGCAGTTATAGAATGTTACATTTTGTAAAAAATAAGTTGTGTAGGTTAGAGGACGCTTCAAATTTTAGCCACCCAAGTGAAACAGAGTTGCGCTAAATGGTTTGTATAATATTACTGGTTTGGGCAATTAATACAAAATAATTTTTTTCCCTTATAATCTCAAGGCGGTAATCTTTTATGACTATGATAGCTCATTCACTTTACCATTCCGTATTTTTTGCCTTGACAAAAATTGCAATCTGCAGCATGTTAACAGTTTTTTATAGACAGCACACATTTTTTCCATAAATAATATGTTTATGATGATGATGTGTGGTGTTTTATGGCGCAAGGGCCATTTGATGGCCAAAGAGCGCCACGTAAGTCGACAAGTGATGTGAACAATGATCATGATAGATGGCTGTAAAAGGGCCTTAAAATTCCTCGGGCTAACGCGGGTAAAAACATAGAAGCATTAAAACTATGACATTGACGTGAAATATGTGCAATAATACTAAATGGCGAAACGTCGTAATAGTGGGACAATGAAGGAGATGTAGCCACGGCGGCAGCGACCTCTCTTCAGAGATGGTGCTACGGAGCGCCTGGGTATATGACATTAAAAGTACGTACATCTGTTAAAGAGGCCAGCAATGATTTATGAGGAAAAAGGGGTTTTCTGCCGATGAACATTGATGGGTGCAAGGGTATCTGTTGTCGGTAAGCATATAAAAAGTGCTTTTTTCTGAGAAAATCTAAATCATTGCACTGAACGAGGATGTGGAGAACCGCTCACGGTTCTCCACATCTCTCACACAATGGTGCATCGCCACCAGACAAAAGGTATGAATGTGTCGAGTGTGTGTGTGTCCTATCTGTAGTCTTGTGTGACTTCCCAGTCAAAAAAAGTGAATGGGTCCAACTGGTCATACCAGTTCCCATGAATTGGTCCCAAATGGCATTAATTGGAAGCCAACTGGAATGCTGAACTTCAATAGGAAAGACCAATTGGACCTTATAGTTCCAATTGGCCAGTCCAATTGGTTCACCGCTGACCATTTGATCTCCAATTGGAATGCTTGTTAGTCCAATTGGCTGCCCACATTCCAATTGGAAAACCATTGGAACAGTGCATTCCAATTGGCCTCCCAATTGGCATCCCAAATGGTGTGCTTGTTGGTCCAATTGGTTGTACAACTACAATTTGGGAGAGTGTTGGAACATTGTTCTTTCAATTAAAATTTGTTTCATATACATAAAAGTTGATATTTGTTATTTACATGGCAACTTAATTTGCTATAGGCCAGGGCAGAATTCCAGGCTCAAGTAATTGTCATGATTCTTATATATTGGAGTCAATTGAGCCATGTATACATATTTTGAATTGAAAACTTCATTGTAGTGTGCATTAGGTTATGTTCTTCAGTCATTTATGTTCCTTATAAGCAACTTTTTTTTCTAGAGCTGTGGCGTTTACTATAAGGTACATTTTAACTCAAAACAGTGGGACAGTTATAGCATTAACAGTTAACATGAGTTTGAATATGGTACAATTAAAAATGCAGCTAGTTCTGCTGGTTTGTGACCTATAGCTGTGCTCATAGAAGCAGTACTTTCAGTCTCCTGCTGGGTGATTGCCTGGACAAAAATAGGCCCATTGCTACATGCAAGCTTCATCACTTGTTTTTGTCATTTTTTTTTCTTGGATATTTTGTGTAGACGAAGTAATAGTCACTGATGTGGGTATAAAATTAAAGGTTGAAGTTGGTGCACGAAAGCTGTAGTGCAAACGGAGTGTAAAAATCCAGCACAGCACACATGTTGTGGGAATTAGTCATATGCGAAGCAGTCAGCATGCGTCAGCCAATGCTGGAAATTTCATTTTGAGCCTTCAGCGTTACGAGGTGGATAGACATCTTTGTCCCAATTGATTAGCTCTGTGCATATTGTAGACTTTCCAGGCACATCAAGTACACTGACGCGTGAAAGGTAGCTTATGGCACAACATAACATCAGTGTTCCCATTGGAGCTTGCACTTCAGTTATATTACCATGAAGTGCATGCTATCGAGTGATGATGTGCTTATATACAGACAAGTGCAACCCTTGAATATTGCTCGCACAGTCCTAAGTGCACATATGTAAAGCTTATCACATTGATATAAAACAGGAAAGCCAACTCTGCAACTACTTTGTCCTGACAAGGTATTTTTCATTGTACAAGGTATCTTTCTAAAGTAGTTTGAAGCAGTGACTGAGTGGAGGCTGCCATGCAGAATTCCAGGGTTTGATTCTGGCTTCACCCACGATTTTTATTTTTTGCTGCCATCTGGATATTTCGCGACATGAGCTCATTCACACTGTTGTGTTAAGATTTCCAATGTCTGGGCTGATATAGCCTGTGAATCACTCACAGCTAGTGGTGTGTGAATAGTGAAATTTCATCTTTGATTCTAATGACGCCGAATAGTGGCCAAAATATAGAATACGTAACATTTTATTGAAAATTGAAAGGAAGAACAAATTAATGAAGTCAGCTTGTATCCTCAAGCACATAACGCAGTAAGTGAATGCTGCCGAATGACAACAAATTGTCCTATAATAATACTGTTGTCCTTCATCGTTCCAAGTGCTTCATGCCCAAAAATGGCAGCATTTCTTGCCTAATTATAGGTCTTGATATATCTTAATGGATAGACTATGCAACCTCTTTCTGCACAGTAGTGCTTTTGAAATTAATGAAATCACAGCAGTATAACCTTGGTGCTGTTTGTACAACAGAAGACAACCACGCATTTCCGAGAAAAGCTCGTGGCATTCCACCACAATATGTTTATTAAAATGGGCAAAAATACAACAAGTCCAGGCATAAGAACACTCAAACAAAACACAAAAATAATAATATGCATGAAATATATGTACATATGTAAAAAATAATACACAAATGCACAAAATTTGCACATAGTTGCATCTGAAATTAAATTACAAATTAACAGTGCACATAAAATTTCACAAGGTATAGCAACTTGAATGACATATGCCACTCTGACAAAACTGAGTGCCGAATACCCACTGCACACTGGCCATGACGTGCTTGCATTTAGGCAACTCAGACAATTTTAAGAGGTCAATGGATTTCCGTAAAATTTGCTGGTTAGCAATTTCCTTTACGTGACCTGCAGTTTCTGAGCATGCATGATCTTAGTTTTTCCTACGTTTAATTTAGTTTCAATAAAGTTCAATTGTTAGGCGGCGCTCATACTGTGTCCTCGTCCTGCGAGATGTCGTGTTCGCACCAAGTTTCAATGTACGGTCACTCACACCAGTGTCACTAGAGCTGCAATGCTGCTCATGTGCACAAACCCAGCTTGTAGTGCTATTATTTCACATAATGATGCCACAGAAGCATGGCTTTCATTATATATGTATCAAGAGTACAATGAGCAGCCACTGTACCTGCTTATGCAAACAAATGCACCAGTTGTTTTGCACTATCACTAGCACTCTTCCAAGGAAAATGAGCAAATGGAGAAAGCAGTGCCCCATAATCTCTTAGTGATTACACCTATGGCTTACTCAAAAAGGGCTAAAACACCTAAAATAGCTTGCTTAATTTTGAATGGCCTGGCAAAACAGAAAGAATTTACGATCGAAAACGATACATTCGAGAGTACACAAGAATATGTATACCTAGGACAACTACTCATGGGAGAACCTAACCACAAAAAAGAAATTCACTGAAGAATAAGAATGGGCTGGAGCACATTCGTCAGGCACTCTCAAATAATGTCAGGAAATCTGCCACTATCATTAAAGAGAAAAGTATACAACCATGGCATACTGCCAATTCGGATGTATGGTGATAAACCATGGAGAATAATGAAACAGCTAGAGCGAAAGCTGAGGACCACGCAGCGTGCAATGAAACGTAGAATGGTAGGAATAACAATGAGAGACCGGAGGATGGTAGCATGGCTAAGAGAACAGACAGGAGTTGCAGATGTCCTAGCTGACATCAAGCGAAAAAAATGGACCTGGGCTGGTCTTGTAATGGGCTGGAGCACATTCGTCAGGCACTCTCAAATAATGTCAGGAAATCTGCCACTATCATTAAAGAGAAAAGTGTTCACCAGACAACTGGTGAACAATAAGAGCAACAGAATGGTTACCAAGCGATGGTCAACACAGTTGGGGAAGGCAGGGAGTTAGACAGAGCGACATAATTCGGAGGTTCCCAGGAATAAAATGGAATTAGCTCGCACAGGATATGGTAAACTGGAGATCATTGGGAGAGGCCTTCAACCTGCAGTGGACTAACACAGGCTGAGAATGATGATGATGCCCCGCCGCGGTGGTCTAGTGACTAAGGTACTCAGCTGCTGACCCGCAGGTCGCGGGATCAAATCCCGGCTGCGGCGGCTGCATTTTCGATGGAGGCGAAAATGCTGTAGGCCCGTGTGCTCAGATTTGGGTGCACGTTCAAGAACCCCAGGTGGTCGAAATTTCCGGAGCCCTCCACTACGGCGTCTCATAATCATATGGTGGTTTTGGGACGTTGAACCCCAAATATCAATCAATGATGATGATGATGATGATGAATTAGGGAACATAGAATTGTCGAAGAAGACTACAGAGAAAGAGTGCTGGGAGGTGCACATACATATGAAACATTTTCCACATTGATTAATACACTAACACTTCTTATTTCTAGAGGCTGAATAATTACTGTAGGAGACTGTTTGAATAACACTTTGTGCACATGGTTAACGGTCACCAAGTCATACTTTACTGGTCGGCACCGAAGTTTCCAGACACATATGCATGTGTTATCACCACTTGAAATGATCTTTTCAATAATGGCAAATGATCCATCCAAGAGTTGAACAACTGAAGTATTAGTCTTTTTCTTTGACGCGTACAAGCAGTCTGTCAGGATTGAACCGTTTACCATCATTCTTCTGTACTTTACAGAGGGTGGCAGAATTTCTTGCTCAGGTGATGAACAGGCTGGTGGAATACAAGAACCACTTCCAAAAAAACGGGTGCCATCACTGCTGCTTTTGCTTTTGTGAGTGACCTTGGCATCAAAAGAATTGCAATACAGCACCACGCTAGGGCTGGCAGTCAGATCCTGCAGCTCCATTACAGTGTTTTCAATCTGCAGAACTCTACACAGCTGGTGTGGAATTCCATTTGCAGCTTTGATGGCCTCTTTGAGGCTCCCATTTCCCGATTCAAATGGAAATGCGGAATGTGCCCACAGGGGTCCCCAGTCGTGGATACTCTTGACAATATGTGTCAGCTGGTGCATGTTATATGTCATGAAAGCTTTTCCAAAAAGCATTTCTGAGCGCACATGAAACTCTAACAAGAGTTTCTCTGCTCTGTTAACTTCAGCAGTTTCGATACTGCGCTGCAGCATAATATGTAAAGCTTCCACCAAGCATGCCCAATGCTCAAGGTATCTTCTCTCCAGAATACCATGGAGCACTGGGATGCTGTAATATAGTATCCAATTCTCCAGCTCTTTAGCTTTCCACCATCTCCGCTCTTTTGTTGCTCGCGGCAATCTTTTCACGTCTCTCGGTGGCCTGATAGCCAAAAGCCTCTCATCGACCATGTTTTGCTTGCGACTGAGGGAGTAGGCATAACCTGATGACTCAAACCACAAGTCTAAAAACTGCCGTGCTACACCGAGTAAAATACAGTGCATGTAGTCAGGGACAAAGCCTGATACGATATTAAAATAGGGCAGGCCGATCAACGGAGATGCTGTTTTAACACCATTAACAGTCACACCTTCCCTAACTGCAGTCATCATATCTTCGACCATCTGGCTTTCAGTGCGCTCAGTGGGGTTCAATGGTTGAACAGGGTACTTAGTAGAACCACCAGCTCGTTCACCTTTCTGCAGACACCAGTTACATCCGAAATAACCATTAAATTGTGTGACACCTTGCATAGGTGCCCTGGCAACAGAGTCAACTGCACAACAAATGCAATAAGCTTTGTATGTCTGCAGTTGACCCTTCCGCTCCAACACAAAGCCATTTTCACTGAGGTGGCTCATTTCCTTTACAAATGTGTTCTGAAAAAGCTCCATATTTGGTTTCTCCTTCCAAAACCACAATGCCGCAAGGACGAGTTTTGACATTCTCTGTTCAGCTGGGATCTCATTAACAATTAACTGAATAGGCCAAATGGACGTGCCACTTGATTTGAACAGCGGTGTGCCATCGGCATTTAGGGTGAAGGTGATTCTGGGCCCACACTGCTGTGTTGAAGCTGCGAATTTGTGGTACATTTCACCATCACATAGATCACCCAGTGAGCCATCATGGTGAAGTGGCTTTGTTAGGTCAAGGAGTGCACAGTCTTTCAACAATCTTTGCAACTGTGATTCCACATCAAGAGTCACAAAAAAAGGCATATCAGATAGACTGGAAACACTCGTTCTGTGCCCACACTGTATGCACTGAAAAGAGGCATTTGTTTCAGCATTTTCTATATGTGTGAAGCATTTGGGGCAAAAACAATAATATGTCATGGTTGTGCCAGTTTTGCTCAAAAGTTTGGAGAGCTGGTACCGTGAATCAGGCAATATTGGATGTTCGAAAATTCTGTTAATAAGGTCCAACATGCTGGTCAGCCCAGTGAATGACAAATTATTTTTCACAGCGTGCTTCAGCACCATGAGGAGAATGTCACCTCTGGACAAAACCACTCTTTCAGTGATAACATCAGTAAATAACTCTCCAAACTGCGACTTGCCACCATGACTCGGCCCCGTGGGACTGTTAGGCATTTGCTGCTGAAAGGAGAAAAGAAATAATTGTTCAAAATGGCAGCACTCGACTGAGACTTCACAATTAATTATCCAAGTCAGCTAGAAATCGATCCCTCTTTTCTCGACAAATGATGCCATATATCCCAATTTCTGTGCCACATACCCACGTCCATGACGGTTGGCTGATTTGCTGCATATAGTTACCGTGGCCGCCGCGGGATGCCGCCATGTACCCCCCTCCCTCCGTGCACTTGTGATTACACTGACAGTAAGCCACGCATTTGAAGAAAAACAAGAAGGTGCTCAAGGTCATGATGCACAATGATAAAGGGGCACATGTTCTTGCCCCCTTGTCATCCCCCTCCCTGCACTGCTTTCACAAACATAGCGCTGTGTGTGTGTGAGCCTTCATTGTGTCTTCGTTTTCAGTGAGCTCTTACCGTTCATAAATTCTGCATTTCCAATGCCTAAACAAGCTAAGTGATCCCCCAGCAGTTAATGACATCAGCCATGTTTGTGTAATTTTTGCAACTTCCGATGGACCTACCATGTCATCTTCTGAAGGCAGCTCTCCAGGATCATGTTGCTCTGAACCATCCTCATCAGACATGGACAGCTGCAAAACAAATAGAGCAGAGAAAACACAAAAACGATGAAACCAAGAGAAAAGGGAACTCGTCAGAGATCGGCACCACCTCGACGTGTGACAAAGCCATGTTCGATTTTTAGTGCAAAATCTGCAATGACACCACATATGGAGACACAACAGGCACAAGTGCTGTCATGCCTCTGCGATGTCACCGCATATTACTAAATACTCCGAACAACCACTTCTGTTATACAAAAAAATACCCACATAAATATAGATATGTGTGCATACCTCTTCATCATTTAGCAATGTGTCATGGGAAACCATCGGGTTGGCATGCTGTGGCCTATCATTGGTTGCTTGCAGTTCTGGAGTAGTGGGACTGACCGGAGCAGATGTCACCCTGGAGGCTGCTGTGCTACAAGCATCGCTTGAAGTTTCCTGCAAGAAAACAGCTTATTAATAAAAATGCACTTAACGTCTCGAACATACTACCTCACCTGTTCATCCTCACTACTCAACGTATCAGTTCGAAGTATGCCATTTATATCTGTCGAGACTGAAGCTTGTCCTGCTGCTTCATCATCAGACGAGGATGTGTCCATAGGCACCTCCTGAATGCGAAGAAGTATCTTAGACATATGTGCACGCCTTAAGTCGAAGCTTTACTGTGTAAGCTCCTATCTAATGTATCGTAATAGAGAAAGGTTTTTGTTTGTTTTTGAGAATGACAGCATCAGTTCTCATTGGGTTTGTTGCATTTAAACCCAATGCTAATAATAATATTGGGTTTACTTAGACAAAAACTTAACTCAATGACTGACTCAGCAATGACAAGTGACATCACAATTTTGCTAATAACAAACCCAAGGCACGCAAAATCGATTAATTACGCATTAATGTAAAATATAACTAACCTGTAGGCAAGATATTCGCAAAACTCCTGCGAACATTGTTACCATTTTACGTAAGCCGTGAATTCAGACAGAAAAGTCCGCTTTAAATGTTCTAACAGATGCAATGTACTGAACTGCTACAACTGCTTTCAATGCCCTATTAGAGATTTGTTAAAAAAAATTTTAAGTCAATGTTAAAATCGGTTACAATGACCCGCTCAAATAGCGGCTGCCATTCACAGCCGCTTTATTTGTACTCAAATGTCGCAGCAATACCAGTTTGCTCACTACCAGTTGTTCACTAAACAGTAATTTACAGCGTGGTTCGGTACCGCCAAGCGAGCGATATCTGCCGTCAATATTTACGTTCACCCTCGGCAACTACATGTGCGGACAAACGCAGGTTGTTCGCCCACACAAACTGTTGTTAATACGCTAGGCGTGTTATGCGAACCAAGACATGCAGTCTCGTGTGAGTCTTGAACACCAGCGCCAATTGAAGGCGTTAGAACAAAAACAAAGGTAAACTTACACGCTGTTGGCAACCCCTCTCAGTACTTCTCGGTAGCACAAAGTCCGATCCATGGTTGATATATCGTTTATATGGGCCTCTCTTCTTTCTCTTTGGAAGTTGATACATTATGACCGCATTAGACGATTTGTTGGTGCACGTGTGGATGCTCCTCAGATTGTTGTTGAGCGCACAACCGAACACCACTTCAGCACAACGGCAACCATGGCACATCCTGACTGGTCAGCGTCACAAAAGATGTCCAGTTTCGTATTTCAATATTTCATTTATTACTGTAATATCTGTACATCTGGTAAACCAATATATACTCATAAAACCTAAATAAAATGGACATATTAATATTGAAGTCATATGCGTCTATGTAGCACGATGTGTTTACGTGGAAACCTGTATCTGCCAGTCGGCTTGAAGTACGAGCTCGCGGCTCGCGCGTACGTTTACATTCAGCACGTGCAACGGCAGTCTGACCGCTGGCCGCAGATTTGCGTGCGATCCTGCGAAGTGATCATTCGGCTGCGTATCCTCTTTGTGTTTTTTTCGTGCACTAACGGCACAGTGTACTGCAGAATGATCACGCACGCTAAAGTACGTTACGAAGACGATCGGAAACTTGCGATTGTGGATGTTGGCGACATCGAAAACTTCAAACCAGAGCACGCGAAGGACTTCAAGTCCAAGTTCTTCTATTCTGTAAAGTGGACCGATCCGGACGGGACCTCTGATTACTACCGGGCTCGGATCCTAGCTTTGGGAGGTAAGCTCTTCGTTTGCGACCCTGGCACACATTTATTTTGCCTTGTCAAGTTCAACATTAAGTGCATTTTTGTGTTCCGCGGTGCGCATATGCCTATCGTTGATGCTATCCGGTGCGTGCGGTCGGTCGGCAGGTATAATTTGATTAATGAAACATAATTTTGTCTTGAAATGAGCGTAGTTCAAATATAGTCTTGCAACTTCCGTTATTTATAAATAGGCCTAATGAAGCTAGTGTATAAAAATTACTATATATACTCAACTGTCTTTTGCGCTCTTGCAAATGCAATTAATATGCCTAAAACTTGTTGCTAAGTGAGATGGATATCTAAGGGATCGCCTTTCTTTCTATTCTTCATGCGGTACAGCACAACTCGATAATATTCCTTAAAATGTATGCACTGATCCAGATCATAGACCCCTCTCCTCCAACTTTTGACGCTATTGTCTGCGAAGCTTCCAGCGTACGGCACGTGGCAAACTTGTTGAGTCCTTCCCAGCTGCCTTTATGTTTTCAGAATACAGTAAAAGCTCGTTAATTCGAACTCGAATGGGACTATAAAATTGTTCGTATTAAGTGGAGTTGAAAAATTGCGCAGGCGCTAGAATGAAGACATTGTTCCACACTGTGTGGAGAACCCAGAGAAGCCACCTCTGGACTCGTTCCCGCAAACTAGGTGATACTACATGTTTGTGGCAGGTAATTTCATAAATTAAATTCAGGCTGTGACAGCAAGAGAATTTATTGATCAGTCAGTGATACACCAGAAACAAGCATAGACTACAAAGAACAGACTACAAAGAACACAGGACAGAGTTTAACAGAACGAGTGCAACCGTCAAGTGGTCTTATTTTCATGCGTAGTGAATAATAAGGCTAGTTGATGCTTGCGCTCAGTCTGTAAAACTGCGTTCTTTGTAGTAGTCTTCATAGCGGCGCCCTTCCATAAGTGCATTCAACTATTATGTAGGTCAAATAAAATAATTATTTTTGATCATCTGTGTTCATGCAATAATCATTAATTCATTATCTTCACCATAGCAGTCAGATCCCCCCTCCCCGAAATAAAAAAAAAAAAGGAACCAGGATTTGCGTGTATATATATATGTATATATTGCGTATTTGACCTCTCCTTACACAAATGCATATACGCAAACATCTAGAGCTCAGTTATACAGTATATACAGTAGTCTTATGCAAAGACAGTTAATGAGCACATGTTTTATGGTTGTGATACTACGCACATATATATTCTCCCTGCTTCTGTTTAAGGCTTACATGCATATAGAGCATGAACTTTTTTAATATTGAAACAAAGACTACCGGAAATTTCAAGGATCCTTTCATATAAGTAGAAGGCTTATTTAAGTGTACACTTAGCATAATATTCCTTCCCACTTAATCTGTTGTCACTCTTCTGTGTTTTTCTTTATACTTGCAGTGCAGCCTAGTCGCACATCCATGGCTTATAATGAAATTATTTCCTCGTAACATTTTTCAATGTGTACGACCTCAATATTTTCCAGAATCTGAAGACGACTTGGAGGGGGAGGGAGGAAGCCGGCAGAGGCCTAGGTTTGAAAAAATGGCTTATTCACCTGACGGCGGAAGTGAGGATGAAGATGATGTCCAGCCAGAGGTACTTGTTTATGCAGTGCCATATCATTCTTTATGCATTGCACAACTTAAACAGCCTCATAAGACATTTTTTTGTTTGTGTACAGCGTCCCGTGAAAAAGCCCTCTGGCCCAAAACAGGAGCTCTTGGACATGCTGAAGAGAAAAAAGGATGACATCTGCCGAAAGGAGGAAACAGCTACAAAGAAACAAAAAAAGAGGGAGACCTATGACGATAGGGGCAGCCTAGTCAGTGAGCTCAAGAACAAGCTACAGAGGCTTGAACAACTGATGGATAGAAAGAGCAAAAAAATAGAGCAGCTCCAAAACAAGAATAACACATTAGAAAAGGAGGCCATGGAGCTGAGGCGGCTTAATGTGAGGCTGCAGGAAAAAATTCTGACAGCCTTAGATGAAGGCAAAGGTATGGAATTCGGCTTTTCGTAGTTTTGTGGCTTCTGTGGCTGCTATGTACGTAGACTTATTTGTAATTTGTATGCCAGTAGCATGGTCACACATTTTTTTTTTTTTTTTTCAGGTTTGGGGGGGAGGGGGCACTCAGCTATGCTTTATGTATGTTTATGCATGCATTTGTATGCGCGTTTATACACATGCCAAACTGAAATTTCAGGGGGGGGGAATTATGGGCTTCCTTAAATTTAAAGCTATTCCTTACAATTTCAAACCACAAAATCGAACGAAGTGATGTTTGTGCATACTACCATGTTTACACATTCTTACGATAAGGAGCGAGTTTGCTTATTTAAGAAAATTACAAAAAAATATAGGGTATTGCAGTTATAACATGAGCTCGCCATCCTATGTTGGAGAGCTTCTCTTCTGACCAGTGGTGACGACCTTGCATAGGACCACAAAAGGCTTTTCAAGTCAGCGGAGCATGAAAGAATTTGTCGCACTTCTTCATCACCCAACAACTATATGCTCATTTACGCCTTGATGCCACTGCCTATGATTTTCGAATATCTTTGGACAGTTTATTGTTTTATTGTTAAGCAAATCCTTTTGCATTTTCTTCATGTTTTACCAGGCAGTGGTTGCATGTGCAAAACATTGCATAGATCCAACACGTCCATTGTCACTTAGAATGCTCTTTGAAGGTGCTTTGAAACAAAATAATAAAATTGCTGTTTTATGTGTAGCCTGGTTTCACATCTAATATGAGGTGCATTCTCAAATTGTTAGTTACAAAAAAAAAAAAAAAAGAAAAAAACTCAAGTTAATACAATACTTGCATTTGGTACAATTTCTTTGATGTAGCTATATTTTGGGTGAGAGCCTTGATATTGAAACTCATATGTTTTGAATGTTGATTGCTGACAATGCTGTCTTCTTAAAGTGACTTGAGTTCTGCTGTTTGTAGTGAGCCTCGCTTCATGTTGATGGTGCAGGCAACAGTAGAGCTGCGTGCTCAATTAAGAGCAAACCGGAGCACTCAAGGATGGAGCTCATAGATATTGACATGGATGTGATTCCAAGGGAGACAACACCGCCACCAGATGATTGCCCAAGAAAAGAGAATGCCACGGTAATGTGCATATCTAAAGGGCAGCTTCAGGAATTTTTAGTTTTGCATACAGTTGTCGTTGTAGGTGAAATTTTTTTTGTGCTTGCTTAACTGTAAATGCTGCTTTTTCAGATGGTTGTTATGATTTTTTTTTTGCAATACATTCCTCTGATGCAGGTGGACATTGGCAGTGGCCTTCGAATAAATTCTTGTGCGTGGAGTCACATCCAGGGCCATCAAAAGGATTCTCTTTTTGTGAAAGACCTGCTTCTTGGAATTTGGCCAAAGGAGCAGCTGAAAAACCGCTCTTTGCAAGGTATGTTGCTGTTCTATAGATTTTTTTTTTTATAACGACAAAGCTCTTTAGGCTAGCCTTATTCTGTTCAAGGCAAAGAAATTCCTAGGTGGGTATGTGCCACAGGAATTGGCCAATCCCCAATGCAAGTTCAGCAGGTGCAAGTGTTAAATGAAAACTGCTTGACGGAGTGGAGCATGTCAAACATGGGAGAGGAAGAAAGAGAACTAAGAGGAGTAAAGGCATAAAATGATCGAAAGACTAGACTCGGAGAAAGAGATAGAAAAGCAGAGAGCAAGACAAAGAGAAACAGGAAGAGAGTGAGAGACATAGATAGAGGAAGTAATCAGTAGAGAGAGAAAGGAAGGGAAGAAAGAGCAAGAAAGAAACCGAGAAATTAAAAGGAGCAACAAGGAAGGCTGCCCCGCTCCGCTGTTTCTTCAGGCTTGGCACCACTAATGCGAAGCTGCCATAATTTTTTTTAGCGCTGTGAACTAGAAGTAGCAGTATTATAGTTAACCACTGTTCATTTGTGTCTTGCAGGAAAGCGGTGTCCACGATTTCCGGATCGGCCTGCAAAAACTCCACTGACGCCTTGGAAAGTGGAAGTGATGCGGGGTAAGTGTCCATGCTTTTTAAGATATTTTGGTGTAGACTGTCTTTGTTCATTCTGCCTCAGACCATATTCTTATAGACTCCATTTTTGTTTAAGAACTGTTTCTTCTTGCCAGTTAGTGATGCCCTGTGAACCTTTTGTTTTAGATTGTTACAGACGGCGACTGCAGCGCCAAGGTATTCCTGAAAACCTTGTGCCTGCTGCACTCAAGCAGCTAAACCATTTTGTGGTGGAGAAGCTGGCAGACCTTGAGAGGATGGCAAAACGGTGAGATGCAGTTGTAAATGTGTTTTGATGAATTTCAGGAAGGTTCTTGTATGTAGTTTTAAATGACATGCAGCCTTGTAAAAAAAAGTGTTCAAAGCATCATACTGATTAAATGCCATGCCAGTGCATTTACTCACACCTGTGAAGTATGTGTGAGATCATGTGGTAAAAACTAGTCTTGAGCTCCTAGCACATCAAGTTAGCACTTTACTCACATCTGAGCAGGCCCAAATTCTAGGCTGACCCCCTAAGGTTTGAAGCCAGAAAAAAGAAAAGAAAATGTTACCTCAAATGTAGACCCAGCAGGAAAACGTTTACAGTATGCAAAAAACTCAAAACACATACAGTAGAACCCAGATATATATATAGAGCCATAAAGGAGATTGCAAAATAGTTTGATATGGCAGCAAAGCAGACAACTCGTCCAGCTTTCTCCTGTGTGTGTTTGTGTGTACAATGATTCTCTGCTGAACAGTGCTGTTCTCTTGAAACCCGGCGCCTGCTACAATGTGTAGCCTGCTATGTATGGTCACAATATTACTGCACTGGGACCCCTTTCCGTGCTTGTTTACTATGTCAGTGTCTGTGCAGTAACATTTTCTTGTGCGTAAGCGTTCACTTCTGACAATAAGCGGGTGTTGCGTGCATCATTTTGGGCCAATGTGGCGGCTATGCTTTTTTGTGCAGTTAAGGCGGTTTTAGCTATTCCACCATGGCACCAACGCATTTGGGTTGTTGCATATTAGCAGTATGCAGTAAGTTTAAATGGCGCTGTGCCTTACATGCTGCTAAACAGGTAGTCGAAAATGCCTAGTGCAATAGGGCTGTCGGCAATCCGTTGCACTCTCATGTTTGTCAGTGGCTGCTATCACATTTGCAGCCATCGCCACATGTGCTTAAGTCTTAATCGATGGCCAGCCGGTGCGTCCAAATGAAAATGTGAAATATTTTGCACAGTACAGCATGCTACTGGCCACACCTAGAGTTGCGGGGTGCACCTTGAATCAACAAGCTTATGAGCCTTGATGGCATGATCAATCCATGGTTATTATGCTGGTGGAAACAATTACTGCTATCACTCAACTGTAACAATTTTTTAAGTACTCAAATATAAACCAACCCGACAGTATTTGAGTTTGAGAAAGACTATTGGCCTAGATTTGCGTAAATATGATACACACTCTGCCTACAGCAATAAGCAATGTCATTACCTATCCCTAATATTCTGACAGGTCCATTTCTAAGGATAGTTCTGCAGCAGGCTACCATTGAAAATGTTGCAAAGGGCCAGCTCTCATGCCTTGAAGTCGTAGTGTGGTTCAAGCACCACAATGTCGTTGCATCATGTGTATATGTAACATTAGCGATGTGAACTTGTAACTTTCATGCACTTGTGTATTTTTCAACACTTTCAGGGAGAAGGACAACCTTAAGCCACAGGAAAGCTGTGAATAAGGCCAGCAAATTCCAAGGTCAAGAGTAAGCCGTGCCTGCAAATTTGGTCTAGTCATTTTCCAGTCAACTTTTGCAATACTTGTACAAGTAATAAATTATTGTAAATCAAGTACCTTCATTTTATGGTTTTTATTTTATGCATGTGCAATACACATCACTCACGACCAAGCATACCGGATCATTTTGGTCAGGATGAACATTTTTGCTTTAACAATTTGGTGTGCTCTTTGCCCATGTATTTCAGCCAAACACCAATTTGTAATGGAAGAATGTTAGGTTCAAGCTAGACCAAGCTAGAAGTTCACTTCAAATGGTTGACCAGTTGCACACCAGCCAGCTCTAACTGGATGACCATGTACATTCAACTGGCTGACCAATGGCGCACCAATCAGCTTCAATTGGATGACCTGTTGGCACCAGTTGGCTTGAACTGGATCACCACATGTTTTCAACTGGTTAACCATTTGGGCACCAGTCAGCTTCTATTGGATGACCTGTTGGGTGCCAGTTCACTCTAACTGGGGGACCATACGTTTTCAACTGGTTAACCAGTTGGACACCAATTCACGTGAGCTGGTTAACCGGTTGGCTTTAACTGGATCATTATGTGTTTGACTGGCTGACCAATGGCGCACCAATCAGCTTCAATTGGATGACCTGTTGGCACCAGTTGGCATGAACTGGATCACCACATGTTTTCAACTGGTTAACCATTTGAACACCAATTGTCATTGACTGGTTGACCAATTGCACTCCAGTATCTTTAATTGGATGACCATATGTGTTCAACTGGCTAAACAGTTGAGCACCAGTTGGCTTTAACTGGATCACCATACGTGTTCAACTGGTTAACCAATTGGGCGCCAATCAGCTTCTATTGGATAACCAGTTGGCTTTAACTGGATAACCATTTGGACGCCAATTTACATTGACTGGTTGAATAGGTGGACACCAGTTATCTAGAATTGGTTGACCAATTGGACACCAGTTAGCTTTAACTGGTTGCAGTGAAAAGAAAGCTGGGCACCAATTAAGATTCGGTTACGTCCAGTTAAATATAATTGGAAAACCAATTGGCCACCGGCACTGTCCAAATGGTTCACCAATTGGACGTAAACTGGTCTACCAATTGGATATAATTGGTACGCTCCCAACTGGTGGCGAAATTCCAATTGGTCGAGAACCAATTCGTAGCAATTGGTATTTGTCCAATTGGACCCATTGATTTTTTTTGACTGGGTTCCCTTCCTGTTACTTAGTCATGAACCCCAGTACGATGTATTTTCTGTCCGGTTCATCGAAATCTCATCTGCTGACCTCTTGATTGTTCATATTGTAGTGTTGTAGAAAACTCGCTATCATATTCATGCAGCAAATTGAATGCTATTCGTAGGGAGTGTTACTACGGGTGAAATGTTTTCGTTTTTGCTATGTGGCCATATTGAATGGCATTCAGATGGCACAACTATGTTTTTCTTTGTTGCCAGCGGCTCCTGCCAAGCACATTTTTTTGCAAGCTGTCCTCTGCATCAGCGATGAAGTAGTGCATGGCCGGAGTTTCTGTGTCGTGGAACTTCGTTCGTCATCGAACATGGTGCATGTAAATATCTTCACCGAGAAAAACAATTTGTATTGTTTTATCATGATAGAAGTGTGTTAATGAATGTTGCCATCATTGAAAATACAATTTTTTATTCCTGCATGGACTGGTAGCACTAAGTCGTATTCAATGACTATAGCAGGAGTGGGTATACAAGGTGTAGTTTGTACAAAGTTCTAAAATGCTGAGCTTTCATATAAAAAAGACAGTTGAAGAGAGCATTTATTAGAATTACAAATTTCATTCAGTAACAATTAAGTTCCACCAGATATCATTCCACTGTTGACTGGTTCTAGAAAATAAACTATAAGTATTAGTACAAATATAAACAATGAAAGAAAAGTTTCGCTTATTGCTGTTTTTTGTAACTGTAGGTTGTGTATGAGGTAGATTTATGTTATAGGAAAAATAAAGGCACATTAGTATTTTTGACAAATGCTGGACATGCAGTAGATTTAGTTGCAAATTGTCTGGTGGCTCATTGCTGCCTTGACTCAGCCGCTCACTGTGCAGTTTTTCAGTCAGTCACAAGATTTGTACGTATAATATGTGTAGAAATAGGTTGTCATCGAAATTACAAAGCAATACAAGTGGAAGTGGGTATAATGTCAGTGTGGTGATGAGTATAAAACACACACAGGTTCGAACGTCGGTCACCTAGCTTGTATTGCTCTATGGTCACTGACACGAATGGTTATGTGACTGGTGCTAGTTTTATGTCGCATTGAGTAGTTAAAAACCTGGTTATGACCGGAAAGCTCCTTTGCTTGTGTACTTGATGGTTAATGGTTTCAAGACAGTTTTAAAGCCCTGTCACAGTATCAGTGTCATTTAGATACTGGACCCGGCGTGGTTCATTTAAAAATACAGCTGGCCACGTGAATGCGCGAAACAGTGGCACATGCATTGGGTGCATGTGAGCACCGCATTGAAAACTTTAGGAGATAGTACGTGTAAGGAGCATTGCAGATGGCCTGCCATGGTGGTCTAGTGGTTAAGATACTCGGCTGCTGACCCGCAGGTCACGAGATCGAATCCCAGCTGTGGCGGCTGCATTTTCGATGGAGGCAGAAATGTTGTAGGCCCGTGTACTCAGATTCAGGTGCACGTTAAAGAACCCCAGGTGGTCTAAATTTCCGGAGCCCTCCACTACGGCGTCTCTCATAATTATGTGGTGGTTTTGGGATGTTAAACCCCACAAATCAATCAATCATCAATCAAGAAGCATTGCAGACAACACAAGCTTCTCCAATCTATGGTTTGTAGTGCATTATATGATGGTGACTACGAAAATTACGACCGCGTATACCT